>NC_133662.1:114153852-114428852 GCF_037893015.1 Macrotis lagotis
AACCCCTTAGCTATGCATTCAAAGCTACACAAACTGATTTCAATCTACTTTTTTGAGGCTCACTTTATACTCCCTCCCTTCTCCCAACCCTCCATGCTCCTCTGTTCTTGGATCTGTATCCAGTTCCATTTCCCTTCATGTCTCTTACAACCTACAGTTTATGTAACCCATCACCCTCATTTTTAGGGTGATATTTAGCTGAGATATTAGGGTTTTCTCTCCTTCACATTGCTATACAGATTGATATGGCGAATCTTTCTAGCAGAATGTTTTTTGAAGGCAGGAGTCACTTTTTGTTTTTTTAACCTCACCACCTTTAGCATATGCCTTGAAGATTAATGACATCTTTGAATTACATTAATTGGGTTATAACATCTTTAGAGTGAAGGAAAAGGCCAGAACCCCAGGTCATTTGTAGGAAAAGAAAAAAGGGCACTATTCAAATTTGTTTCTGAGACTAGTACAAGCAAGCTTTTTTGAGACAAAGGAGTCTCAGTGAAATCCTTCCTCTTCTACAAAAACTAATGACTTACTCCAGCTGTTATTTGTTGACAAGCCCAGTCGTATCTATAATCAAGAACAAATGACTCAGTTCACTGCTGTTTCCACACCATCACACTGCTCCTCTTAATATTCGTATCTTCATTCTATAAGCACTTAACATGTGCAATGCATTATGCTTTTTGTTAGCAGTATGTGTCAGTGTCCGTTCTTAAATCAGACTACTTTAGTTCAAATCTAGTTTCAGACCCTACTAGCTGTGTGATGTGGTTAAGTCACTTAACCCTGTTTGCCTCAGTTTTCTCATCTGTAAACTGGAGAAGGAAATGACAGACCATTCCATTATTTTTGCCAAGATCTCAAATGGAATCACAGAGGCAGACATGACTGAAGTGATTAAACAGTAACAAAATTTTAAACTATCATATATATCTAAATAGCAATGTGTTTCTAAATTTGTATTTTCCTTGCATTCAACTTTCTAAAATTCCCTTTTATTTGCTACTTTATTTTTTAGATACCCAAAGGAAAAACATGCCAACCTACTTTTCAACTTCCTAAAGGAGAGAAACTTTCCTTTTCTGGATGCTTAAGTACTCACAGCTACAAACCAACTTTCTGTGGAAAATGCCAGGATAAGAGATGCTGTATTCCTAACAAGTCTAAGATGATTACTGTACAATTTGATTGCCCAAATGAAGGGTCATTTAAGTGGAAGATGATGTGGATCACCTCTTGTGTATGTCAAAAAATCTGTAGAGATCCAGGGGATATCTTTTCTGAGCTAAAGATTTTATAGGAAGTTAATTAAAAATGGTAGTAAATATTAAACATTAGTGTTAGTCTAAGCATAATCTTTACTATATCAAATAAGTCTTCCAATAAATTGACTGGCTAAAAAAGTGGAAAAAACACATTAATGATGACAAGAGTAAGGATAAATATCTAGATACATTTGTGTATGGTTTGAATTTTGGAAATTCTTGAGCAATATGGAACTCACTCTGAAAAGCAAGAAATTTAAGTCTTAAGTCATACAATCTGTACCATAATTAAATATCAGAGCAAGATTTGATCCTACATTTGGTAATTTTAAAAAGACAAAATACAATCTATTATTTGTTTAGTACTGGAAACATTTGATGCTTTTTACAAAAGCCAAGTGAATATTAAAAAAAAAGTCTTAGTTAAAAAAAGTCTTAGAATGACCAGTCCCTAGTAGTATGCATTGATCCCTTAACTGAGAGACTATAATATACTGCCTTTTGCAAATATACTTGTACCCTTTTAATTCTTTTGGAGAAATAAGGCTAGAGAATTATAAAATTAATTTCTTCATTCTTCTCACTACCCAAGCTATTCTATGGCTATCATCCATCCATTGTAATACAATTATTAATTCATAAAACTTTTCTCTTCCAAATCTCTTAAAGGTTGAACTTGGTTAGAAAAAGGTTTTGAAATAAATGGGATGTTTAATGTAGTAGTAGAAGAATAAGCAAAAATTAATCCCTTGCTAAAAACGAATTACCCTTGAATTTCATAAGTGAATTATCCTCTATAGTTATGCTACAAATGAATATAATTTAAACTTTTCAGATTATAGCAATTTTGTAATATTTATTTTGCTTGTACAATTTCTAGAAGATATCAAGGCTGGAAAAAGTTTTATACTTTTATGTAGACTTTATTGTGCAAAGTAATTATAAATGATAGAACTTTATAAATAAGGCATACTTACTATTATGAAAACAATCTGACTGCATATAAAATCATGTTTTAAATAATTTTGAAGGGAAAAATCAAAAGTTAATCACATCTCCAAGTGCTATAATAAATTCAACATCTACTTATATTATTAAAACACTCCCAAGTTTATCAGATCAGTTTAAAAAAACTGGAGTACCTATATAGTATTTCAAAATACAGGTAAATGTTAGATAAAAATACACCCAAATCAGGCTTTTTATTAATGTATAACTCCTGAATATCAGGTTATAAAAAAGGCAAACATTCTTCATACTTCTCATAAATCTTGAAAAATATTGTTCTTGTAAAAGGTAAAATAGTTGTAGATACAGTTCAAAAATTGCACTGATTCAAAACGTGGTATATCATATCTTCATCAAATGGTCTTAAAGGAACTTTTAGTCAGTGATGTTTCCTGCTACTTTGAAAAAAATCAATGAAGATTTCTTGAGTGAGAAAATCAAGCAAGATTTTCTAAGTGACAGAACATAAACCAAAAATTATTAATTGAAAAGTAGAAACTTGTGAATGTGTTTTTATATGACGATATTGAGTCTAAGCTGATCATGTACAGGAAAGCCTTTTGTGACATCTAATTCATTATAGCTCTCTATAAGAGATGACAAAGATGATACAGCTTCTATAAAACAATTTTCCTCCATTCCATCAACCTGTAGATAGTGATGAAGATGAGCCTACAAAAAAAAAAATAGGTTTAATTTGATCACTTTGGTAATTAATTCATTGGACAAACATCTACTAAGTACTTACTGTGAGCCAAGTCCTGTGCTAGATCCTGGAGAAGTTCCAATTCTTATGGAGATTACAATACAGTTGGGGAGGAAGCACAAAGATAACTATAACTGATAATACTACAAAAGTACAAATGCAATCCAAGGTTATTACTGATCAAAGACAGAGGAAATGGCATTTGAGTTTAGAGATTTACTAGGAATTCAAAAGGTAAAGAAGGGATTAATGGTAATAAAAATGACCCATATTTGTGTAAGGAAGAGAAGCACACATAAAAAGCAGCAAATTTGATAACAAGCAAATTTGATTTGATGGGAAGGGGCTAAAAGCTGAAATCTGGCCCTAGAATATTAACATTTATTCGAACCACCTTAGCCACCTTCAACCTCAGTTTCCTCATCTTTATGTACTGGAGTACAACCAATCACAGGACTGACATGAGGTTCAAATGAGATAGTGTGTGTGTAGCCCTTTGTAAATGCTGAAATATGAGGGCAATGATTGTTATAAAGACAGAAATGATATTATATGGGATATAGCTACAAACTGCTTGGACTGATGTATTTCAGAAATTGATCACAAACCAGGCACAAGTTTACTCTAACTTAATGAGATATGGAAGTAGAAAACATTGTGAATGAAGAAGATAGTGATAGATGGCAATATGCAAAGACCACTCATTCAGAAAAACTAGTAATGGGGAATTTTATGTGAATTACTGGCACCCCCCACCCCCCGCCAAAAGCTGAACTGAAAATCTATGATTTGACTTTATGATAATTTCTTCCTTTGAAAAGTGATGAAAAGTAACAAGGATTCCTTGGTTGGTTCTTGGTAGACTTGACTATCAACTGTTTGCTGAAGTAAAAAAGAACTGATTTTTGGGAATAAGTGATTACTCTATCACAAAACCTACAATAGAGAAGAAAGTTCAGCATTGCAAAATGTGAATCTTAAATTTTGGGAGAACATGTTAAAGGGGAAGGGAAAGGATATATATAAAATTCAATGGACTAAATTTTCACAAAAATCAATGCAAGAGGGGTATGTTCTCAAGAATGAGAATTCTTAAGACACAAGCTGAACTGATTTCAGTGAGGAGAAAAAAGAGGTGCTGTCAAATGAGACTGACAAGGATGGAAAAGAACTATTACCATCTTATGCTTTAAAGAGACATGCATTGAAGTTAGGACATAGTGGAAGATGTACAACAGGAGTATTAGGTATTATTAAGGTTTGAAATATTCAAGAATACTGAAAGAATTAGTTGATAAGTGATAACTGAGTCACTAGTGAATTTCTAAAAAAATAAAAACAGACAATTTGCTAAGACTGGAGAAAGTCAAATGTATCAATTTCAAAAAAAGGGGGAGGGTGGACTATAAAACTTGGATGAATGAACTTTAACTTCTATTTCTAGCAAAATTCTAGATCAAATTATTAAGGAAATGATTTCTAAACATACATAGAAAGAGTAATTGTGATCAGTATAAGCCAGCACAGTTTCTTTAAGAAAAGATCATGCAGGGGCAGTGAGGTGGCACAGTGAATGGAGCACTGACCCTGGAGTCAGGAGAACCTGAGTTCAAATCAATCCAACCTCAGATACTTATTACCTAACTGTGATCTTGGACAAGTCACTTAACCCCATTACCTTGTCAAAAAAAAAAGAGAAAAAAGAAAAATTCTAATACTATTTCATTTCTGAATAGGCTAACTAAGCTAGTAGATCAGGTTAATACTATAAACATAGTTTACCTAAGTTTAAAGAAAACATTTAACAAGTCTTACACTATGCTTATAAATTATGAACTATATAACATAGTGGTGTTGATATAAAACAGTTCAGTTTAATGATCAGATGCAAAGAAATATGATTAATGATACCAGCTTGAGGGAATGAAGCCCACACAGCCATCCATGGCCTTATAATGTTCAATATATTTGTAAAGCAGAAGCAGGAGAGCTCCTAAAAATCTCATCCTCATTGCCAATTGCAGTGCAGATTTTGGCCTCAGACAAATCCTATCAAGTACACCAATTATAGGGTAGGAGCTCTGTCTGCAGGTTCCTTAATTCAGAGACCAAAGGAATGCTATCTGCCATGGAGGGGAGATTTAATTGTGAAAGCTGCTGGTGGCAGGGTAGTCAGAGGGTCAAGTCCACACATAAATTAATCTGCATGTCCACTTATGTACTCTCAAGTCTGCTTGCCCACTCTTATCTCCCTTCTTCCATGGACTGAATTTCTTTTCACATTCCAGCTTGTCTGCTTTCTGCAACATCTGTCCACTAGCCTGGGCATTTTTATAGGGGCACAGAACAAAGCTAGCACCAGGCCAACTTTGAAGGTTACATAAGTATCATAAGTATAAACACTGTTGTATATGTGAAACTACATCCAGTCAAGGTGGACAACTATGACTAAGGGAAATTTACATTCACATCCGGACCAAATTCCTTGCATTACAATATTTAGCAGTGATCTGGATAAAAACATAAATAGTATGTTCGCCAAATTTTCAGGTAACATAAAGCTTAGAGGTATATCCAATTGGATAACAGTTCAAATACAGAGAGAATTTGGGGCGGCTAGGTGGCGTAGTAGATAAAACACCGGCCTTGGAGTCAGGAGTACCTGGGTTCAAATCCGGTCTCAGACACTTAATAATTACACCTAGCTGTGTGGCCTTGGGCAAGCCACTTAACCCCACTGCCTTGCAAAAACCTAAAAAAAAAAAATACAGAGAGAATTCAACAGGATCCCCAAGGCACTGTAATCATGGATGGAAAAAATAATCTTTATTTCAATATAATTCGTCTCCTTTGTAATTCCATGGGTTTTCTTTTATTCATTTAAAACTTTCTGAGAACCTTAGACTTCTCCATTCTACCAGAGCTTTGCTTAATCGATAGAAAGTTCTGAGGGTGGTAATGAAAGACTTCTCTTGAAAGAAGCAAGGTCAAATGCAAAAATCTAATTATGTGATAACAGTATAGTTTATACAATCATATCTAAATAACCAAAGTTAGCTTATTCTTTATGTTTTGCTGATAATTACCTTTTTCTTATAGAGTCTTGAGAATCTGTTTTTAAGTCCTATGAAGGTTGGTTTTACACAGGTATTGTTTGCTAGTGCCAAGAGTGAGTGAGAATGGCCCACCGGGGGTACTGAACACAGGCTTGTTTTCCAGCCTTCTTGATTCCATGAGACAAAGTGCAAAGAAGATTTCAATCTAAGAAGCAACATTTAAAACTAAGAATCAAGTAATATATGAATATGCACAAGGAATTAGAACAGTGCTACACTAATTATAAATATCAGATGAAAAGAAGTGAGAACCAATGAGGTGTAGCAAATACACCTGGAACCAGAGCATCTCAATTCTGCCACCTAGTATACAATATGACCTTGACTAAGTCACTTAACCTCTTAAGAACTCCTAGTGTAAGAAGTTCAGAATAAATATAAGGGGAATAACTACTAACTGGTTTGGGAAGAAGGACCGATCCTAGAATTGGTGAGAATCGAGAGCTTTACTTAAAAGAGGTGGTATCTGATATTCATCATAAAAGATGACCTCCAGGGTCCCTTCCAGCTCTAAATTTTCAATCCTGTGAAGATGGGAAGGCTTGCCTTATTTGGGAGGACCAAAATAGCTTTTTTCCTTGTAACATTAGTTCTGTGACTTCTCAAATTTATAACAGACTTTAAACACAAATAATCATGAAGTATATTGAAAAAGTCATCTTGAATAGGATAGACAAAAGATATCAATAAAACTTTTTCTTAAGTAAAAGGTAAGGTCAAACCTTTCAATATTTCTTCGAAGATCTGAAATCTGTACATTTCCTCGAACTAACAAGGCACAAGCAAGGTATAGACTATGCTTTGGATCAGCCTGAATGAGTTGGTGGTCTTTGCTAAAAGCATCTGAAAACATTTGATCTAACCTAAAAAAAAAAGGGAATCATCTCATATACAAAATCATATTAAAAAAATTTCAGTAATATGGTGCCAATTTAATGAAAAGTTCATTATCAAAATCATCTATAAATAAGCTGTAACATAAAATATATATATATATATATATCTATATCTATATACACAATCTTAACCATTACCTTACATTATAGTATCTTTAATAACTGACCACCGATGAAGAGATGAGAATTTAATTTTTATTTTCATAATAGGAAAAATTCTGTAGTTATTTTGATAAGAACTCATATCAATATAGAAATCTTAGATTAAAGTGTTAGATCAGTATAATTATCCATTTCTAGAACCAGAATCATTAAGGAATTTATTTTAATAAGTTGTTCTTTAGCCAACAATTACTTTTAGTATTTTTATTCAGTCCAGCATATACTTTTTACTTCAATTCTGAGCTCTACCAAAAGTGAGCAGTTAATATAATTTCAACATAGAGAATGACCAACTATAAATTCTTAATATTGAGTACAACAATGGTTTCAGACATTCTATTAAAGTACTGAAAGGGCCAATACTAATTTCATGATTCCCTAATCTATTTTGGAAAGCTAAGTGGCAGAATGAATAGTGTGCCAGACCTGGAGTCTGGAAGATTCAGACACTAGTTATGTGACCCTGGGCAAGTCATCTAACCCTAACTGCTTCAGTTTCCTCATCTATAAAATGAGCTTGGGGAAGAAAATGGCATAGTACTCCAATATTTTTGCCAAGAAAACCCCAAATGGGGTCACAGAGAATTAGGCACAACTAAAATGACTGAACAACAACAAAACCTATTTTATCAAATAATAGATCTCAAGATACAATGAATCTTAATGAAAGAATCAGAAACATCTGATGAATCCTGATGAACAAGGGCCTTAAAGAAGTGATCAGCTGAAAATTGAGTATACACTCCATGTTTATCTTCTGGTCAGGATCCATGCTAGGTCTTCATATGAGATCAATTGCAGAGCTGATTCCTGAGACCTGATTTCTAGATATTTACTGATCCAGAGGTCCAACCTCAACACTCATATTAAAATCGACTTCCAGGGGTCCCTAGCTAGTACTTCCTCTAGTCCAATGGCTAGAAATTTGCACCCTCTGCTCCCCTAATTCCCATAAATCAGCCACCATCTGCTAAGGCAAAAACCCTTTCCCTACTATCTCTTCCTATGTTCTCATTTCAAATAAGTTATCTATCTTTTACTCTAAAACACTTCTTTTAATGACTTTCCCATCATTATACACTAAGTGAAATCCAGCTTTTTCCAGAAGACATCATATCCCTGGCTACTAGCTCCTGTGTTGCTACTTCTTTCATGCCTTGCACTCAATGGGCCTAGAGAAGGGGTTGTTGTTCTAGTCCTTATTTCCTTACTGCCACTTCCAGATCCTATCCTTGCCATCATTACTTAAAGTAGGGAGAATAATCTGAAGGTCAAAGATTTGGACCAGGTGATATAGATACACGGATTAAGCCCTGAGGAAAGGTCTCTAAGAGAGTCTAACTGCTATCTCAGAATCTTCCTTTTTCGATTCATCCCTTGACCTCATATTTGAGGTCTTCACCCTTTGACTCTCTTTCCATCCTAATTTATTAACCTTCCTAACACCTATTTCTCTTTGACTAGATTGCATTAGCTCCTCACCTCTGCCCCAAAGAATCTTTTATCCTTTAAATGCTAGTTATATTCAAGATGAATACTGGGTACCATCTCTTCTAGATAAAGCCCTTCTTGATTTCCACCAATGTCTAGGATTGGCCCTTTACACACACACAAACTGTCTTTCTGTGTAAACTCCTTCTGATGTACAGCTTACTTTTTATTCATTAAATTTTTATCCCTAGCACCTAGGACAGCTCCTGGTAAGACAGAGACATTACTAAATGGTTTATTTATATATTTATTGTGCATTAGTCATTCAGAGGGATAGTTCACAACTGTAGGACTCATCAGCATCTGAAAGCATGTCATCTTCTTAATCATGAATCTTAAAATTCCCATTTGGATTATATTGTTATCCTTTCATCTCTGTTTCACTCCCCTAAAACCTACTCTTCATCTTCATTGCAATCTCTAGGCCCAATCCATCACTCCCTGCTCCCCATTCCATCATTCCTGCCCTCACTTTTTCTTCTGTTCATATAGTAAACTGAATGAAAATGATTTTAAAAACAAACAAAACACTTCTTAAGCAATTCACCATGTGCCAAACACTATTCTAAGTGCTGGGGACATTGGGGAACAGTACATATCAGAGGGTTGAGCTCCAATTTAAGGGTTCAGGTTTGGGGCCTACGGATCCATAGCTTGCACGGATAAACAATAAACTTATAATTCAATTACACATCTTCCCATTTTGACTCATTTGCCCTTTGTTTTTCTACCATCTATACCCTGAACACCCTCAATATATGACTTTTTTGATCCTAATTCCATAATGCTGAATATGTTAGAAGTGTTGAATCCAAGTTTGAGTTTTACTCTTGATTATCTTTTCCTCTTTTGAGTTTTACTCTTGATTATCCTTTCCTCTTAGGACACAAATCCTATCCTCCACAGAAACTCCAAACTATCCCAATCTCATCCTCTAAACAAAAAATACAACCTCCATGGAGAACCCAAATGGCTCCCAGTCCCTATGGAAACTATAACACCCTGCCTCCTATACCCTATATTCTATAAAAAGATTGCTTTTTCCCACTACCCACCCACTGGAATCTGCTTAGACCCAGCCCATCATTCCATTCTTTCATTTATAGCCCTATCTTCCTTTTTTTTTTACCAGGGATTCACCTTTTGACCTTTCTAAACTATGCTGACTGCATCTAGTAGAAATTCATGCTATTTAGTCTCCACTGGTCCCTCACTGTTGCATGATAATTCTTTTACTGTTCCTTGATTATACTGTACTTCCTTTTGGACTGTTCTAATCCCTTTTCTCTCTTGTTGCTCTAAAAACTTCTCTGTCGCCTTAGTAGACAACCTTGTTACCTGAGAAAACTGAGACCATCTGCCATGAGTTCCTTCATCTCTCCACCTTCACTTGGATTATTCATTACCCTCTGTAGACTTGACATCACTGCCATGCTCAAAATGCTCCCATTTCCTTTAAGATAAAACAACTTCGGCCTGGTGATTTAAGATCCTTTGCACACTGGTTCCATCCTATCTTTGGAGAGGTTCCTGTTATTCACCTTTACATATGCTTTTGCCAAACAGTAATAATTTTATCCAAGTTTGACATTCCATTATGCAGTTTCATAAGATTGTGTCTATAACTGGACAGCATATCCTTTCTTCATCTTGGCCTCCCCAAATCCCTTTCTTCTCTCTTAAAGGTGAAGTTTTTTTTTCAAGGCACATGGGGTTAAGTGGCTTGCCCAAGGCCACACAGCTAGGTAATTATTAAGTGTCCGAGGCCGGATTTGAACTCAGGTCTTCCTGACTCCAGGGCCAGTGCTTTATCCACTGTGTCACCTAGTCACCTCAATTACCACCATTCTAAGGTAGGTCATGTCCAACTTTAAATATGAATGATGTGATAAATTCTATCTTAGGAAATTTTCTGTGACTCACATTTTTAAATTAAAAGCAGTATACTTTGCTTTCATTAAATATTTAACACATGAGTTTAATGATGACATATGAATATGAAATAAATCAAATTATTTTTACATTTTAAAAGCTGATATACTAATTATATACATAACATTTCCAATTGGATCCTTTCCAAATCTAATAAGAATATTAACAAAATAATAAATAATAAAAATCATATTTTCTCAAGTGCATTTTAAAATGATTGTTTTAAGACAAGATCTCTAGAAATTATAGAAGTCAGTATGTCTTACCTTCGAGGAGGAATGTTTACATCTGCTAATGTATACAAAGGTGTGAGGCTTGAAACAAGATAATGAAGTTGTGGAAAGGGAACTAAATTCATACTAATTTCATTAAGATCCATATTAAGGGAACCTTCAAATCTGGCAGAACTGAAACATGAATATTATAACAATATTTTGATTTTTAAATTATATACAAATTTAAAAATTATTTTCTTTCAGTTAGTGAAACTTTCTCAAACCATTACAACAGCTCACATTTACATTAACACTAACAGATTTAGAAAGCTCCTTGCATGAATTATTTTATTATCTGCATATGACTGATGAAACTTTTTGTTTCTTTGCCATGAGAATCTATGTGAAATCTATTTTATTTCTTTTGGAGACCTGGGAGGAGGGGATCTAGAGCTATGATCTTGTCATACTTTATCAATGTTAATCAGGATCTCATTTTTAATTTAATCTTTAAAAAAAAAGGGTTTCATGGTCACTGAGAAATTAAATGATTTGCCCATAGCAAGGCAGTTGTTATGTGTCAAAGGCAGAACCTGAACCCTGGTCTTCCAGACTCCACAGCTGATTTTCTATTCACTATTCAACAGCACTTGTAAAAAGCCATGAATAATGGTAATTTAAAGATCACACACATACCTAATTGTAGCATTTCAATCTCTGAATTATTTTAATAGTTAAAAATTACAAGTCACATTGACATTTTTATGTTTGTAAAGAAATATAATTTAAAATTCATCATCAGTCTCTTAAGTTACCCACACAAAAATTTACATACTAAGATCTTACATAAGAAAGCATAATAAAATCCTTGGGTACATATCAAGTGTGCTTGCTTTATTAAAACTTTGTTTTTCTCTATGGCTAAGTTCTTTATTTCATACTAGATAAATGATCTCACTTTTACTTTTCTTGATGATACTGGATCTGCTAATGCATGAACTGGTGAATGTATACCAAAGCTAGACATTTAGGATGTAAATTTCTAGTCAGCTAATAGATCTGAAAAAAATTCAGGTTCATAAAATATACTACAAACTAAATAATAAATGATCATGCAAAATAATTTGTAGTAAATTACTAAGTACAAATTACTTAAGTATCCAAAAACTATGTTAAGAGTGTCCTGGGTTTTGTAAATTTCCTTAAATAATGCTAATCAGTATTTTTCCAATGAGCATGAAATAAAATTACCTTGTTAAGTTGAGCAGCAAATTTCCTACAATATTGTTCATTGTATCAAATGGCTTTTCTTGAAGCTTTTTTTTAATACCACCTTCATTTAAAGTTACCAGACTTTCTGGCTTCACAGTTGTTCCGGGCTTTCCAGATGTTACCATATGATTAATTTTACTAACGATGTCAAATAAAGACTTTTGAGAAAAAAAAATAAGAGAGCAAGTAAAAATTCAATGCATATATAAATGGTAAATCTAGAATTGAGAGAGACTGGAGAAAATAAGTTTCTCAAATCAGAAATTAAGTTAAATCAGAAGATAAAGTATTTCAATAACAGTATGTCTGGTTTATGATGTGTCAGCTAAACATTTCATAAGATCAAATATCAACAGTGTTTCTTACTTCATTTTCGATGGGTAACACACAGTCTGCGTGCTCATTAAGTTCCTTCATTGCCAAAACACTATTATATGGTGAAGTAATGACATCATCCTCACCAGATGGAAAAACCGAAGTCACAAATCTGTATACTTCTGGGAATTCATCTTCAAGCAAATTTAAAACAAATGTGCCAAGACCAGAACCTGTCCCTAAGAATGACAATTGAAGAACATGTAAAATAGTATATATAATTTGAAACACTTTGGCTATATTTCACTTTTTACTATTTAAATATTCTATATGTTTAGATAGTTTATCCTAAAAATATTTGTATGACAAACAATATATTCATTGCATTTTACAGTAAGAAAGAGAATGATTAATGAGGTTTATAGCTGCTCGATTATCATCTTGTTATGAGGCATTTCTAGCTTTTATTTTTTTAATACTTAATTTGTGTAATAACAAATGATAGAAAAGTAAAAAAAATGATAACTGTTTTATCTATTTGATGTCATATAACTGGTGTAGTGCATTATATTAGTAATGAAATTCACATATTTAAGTAAAAATTTAATTTTGTTGATAAAAACTGAATGTGACTTTTAAATTTATAAAATTAAAATATTATACCAAAATTTATGCATCAGAAAAAATTCCTGTGGTTTAACAAAGTACAAATAATACTAATGTGCTTATATTTGTGATTTTCATTATTAAAGTAGTTAATACGAATGCACTGTTATATAGTTAGAAAATGTTTTTAATGACTAAATGACAGGAAAATTGGTATCTTTGAAGCTATACAAAATATCTTAAAGGTATGACAAAATGTAAATCAAAATGTTTATGCAAAAGTCATTCAAAATAGAAGTTATGTTAAGATCGTATAATGAAAACTTCCAATCAAAATTAATGTTCATGACAAGACTATAAAAATGTAAACTGCATATTTAAAGTTATAATAGGATTTAAATACATATTGTTTATTAGCATTATTACATATATTAGCATTAAGTATGCCAATTTTCTGACCTCAAAGTTGGCCAATTCTGTTTTAGATTTCAATATATTCTAATTTTTTTTTTTAGGTTTTTGCTAGGCAATGGCGTTAAGTGGCTTGCCCAAGGTCACATAGCTAGGTAATTATTAAGTGTCTGAGGCTGGATTTGAACTCGGGTACTCCTGACTCCAGGGCTGGTGCTCTATCCACTGCGCCACCTAGCCGCCCCCTAGATTTCAATATATTCTAATGTCTTCCATTTCATGAATGGATAGGTAAAAATTCTGTTCCTGTGCACAGATTTTCTCAAATTCAATAGCTTAATTATTTTTCAGGTCATCCTTAATTTCTAGGCTAAGGAATGATTTATGACTTAAAGGTGTTGAATTCAAGAGGGTCTATTATATATATACATATACATATATATATATATATTTCTATTGGTGATAATTCTGAAGATTGTAACTAAGTTTGAAGATGCTGAAAAGCTTATAAATTTTTTTGTAATAAAATACATAGATGAGTGCTTTAGGCTTCCATTGTTTATCTCTGGTTGGTTCAAAGTAGCAAAAAATTTGAGCAATTTTGTTTAAAAATTGTGCATCAGTTTTAAAAATATCAACATAAACAGACATCTCTATTCAATACCGGCATTCATAATTAAATACTACATATATCAACTACAGATTCTAAAATTGAATTACTTTACTTAAAATAGTGAAATCTATTCTAAATAAACAAGTGTAGGCTACTGATTAAATACATTTACCTCCTCCCATGGAGTGAATTATAAAGAAACACTGCAAACAGTCGCAGTGCTCTGCTGTCTGTCTGAGTTTCTCCACAATCTGATCCCGGTACTGAGAGCCAAAAACTTTGTATCCTACTGCCCTGAAAAAAACATCAAAATAAAACAAAACCCTTTTGACTTAATACCTCTTCACAGTGTGAATTCTTTGCTGAAGGCAGTAATGCCAATCTGTGATTTCAGAACCCTGAATTTAAGTTCATAAAGTTACAGGAAGGGTCCGGCATTGAAAAAGATCTTATGGAATCATCTGGCCCAATTCCCCTCACTTTCCAGAGAAGGAAATTGAGGTTCAGAGAGGTCATGAAGGTTACCCAATCTGCATGGAACATTTAACCAGGATTAAATATATATTACATAAATTCCAAACTATCTCCAAGGGCATTCTTAACAAACAAGAAGCTATACTTTTCTAAATTAAGATTTTATTCAAAAATTTTGAATCATTATTCTTTTGTTTTCTGAATTTCACAATTTTCCCCCAGTCTTGCTTCCCTTCCCCCATCCCCACAAAAGACAGTCTGATAATTTTTACATTGTTTGTTTCCATGCTATACATTGATCAAAACTGAATGTGTTGAGAAATCATATCCTCAAGGAAAAAAATAAAATATAAGAGATAGCAAAATTACATAATAAGACACCTTCTTTTTAAAAAATTAAAGGTAATAAATAGTCTTTGGTCTGGGGCGGCTAGGTGGCGCAGTGGATAGAGCACCAGCCCTGGAGTCAGGAGTACCCGAGTTCAAATCCAGCCTCAGACACTTAATAATTACCTAGCTGTGTGGCCTTGGGCAAGCCACTTAACCCCATTGCCTTGCAAAAAAAAAAAAAATAGTCTTTTGGTCTTTGTTTAAACTCCACTATTCTTTCTTGGATATAGAAGGTATTCTCCATCACTGATACCCTAAAATTTTCCCTGACTGTTGTACTGATGAAATGAGTAAATCCATATTGTCACTCCCATGTTGCTGTTAGGGTGGTACAATGTTCTTCTGGTTCTGCTCATCTCACTCAGCCTAAGTTCATGCAAATCCTTTCAGGCTTCTCTGAATTCCCATCCCTCCTGGTTTCAAATAGAACAATAGTGTTCCATCACATACACATACCACAATTTGTTCAGTCATTCCCCAATTGATGAATATTCACTCAATTTCCAATTCTTTGCCTCCACAAACAGGGCTGCTATGAATATTTTTGTACAAGTGATGCTGTTACCCTTTTTCATGATGGCTTCAGGGTACAGACCCAGTAGTGACATTGCCCTTTGGGCGTAATTCCTACTTGCTCTCCAGAGAGGTTAGATGAGTTCACAGCTCCACCAACAATGCATCAGTGTTAGCAGATTTCCCATATCCCTTCCAACACTGAACACTGTCCTTTCTGGTCACATTGGCCAGTCTAAGAGGTATGAGGTGCTACCTCAGAGATGCTTTAATTTGCATTTCTCTCATCAGTGATGATTACTTTGATTTTCTCAACTGTAAACTGCCCTTGCATATCATTTGACCATCTGTCAATTGGGGAATGGCTTTTTTTTTTTATAAATTTGACTCAGTTATCTCTCAGAAATACTAGTTGTAAAAACTACTTCCCAATCTACTACATTTCTTTTGATCTTGGTTACAGTGGTTTTTTTGTGCAAAAGCTTTTTAATTTAATGTAATCACAATTATCTGGTTTGTTTCTAATGATGTTCTCCTGAATCAATATTAATGATCCTTGATAATTTTTTTTTCCTGTATGGGTATTTAGATCAATTTCTTGAATAATCATGGCCCTCATTTAGGAGGCTCTATAATTTATCTTTGATGCTATTGGCAATCATGGTCTACTAAAAGAGCATTCGAAGGACTTCAGCATCTATAGAGAATAACTTCTGCATTTGTATTCTTTGCTGAACATCCTTTATAATATTTACAAAGACCTGTGGTGAATGACTTTTCCATGTTTTATGCCCTGCTTCATTAATTAATAATCAAAGGGTCATCAAAGTTCTCCATTGTTGCATTTTAAATAAATGTTACATGACCTAAAGATCTGCTACATACTACTCTGTGACATGAGTTATAGAGTAGAAAGCCTCAGTTTTGCACCACCTACCTCAGAACTGTTGAGGCCAAGTGCTTCAGTTTTAATTTTTTTGCATCAAATTCTTTAATGCAGCTGGATAAAAGAATTTAAGCCCCCCTCCATCACAGAGGGGAATTAATAATAATCAATGAAACCTTAAAGATCAAACATCATAGATAACTGGCTAAATAAATCTAAAAATCTCTACTAGAGATATATTTTCTAAAATTTATTTTCTATTAAGTCTTTTTTTAAAGTTTTTTTTGCAAGGCAAATGGGGTTAAGCGGCTTGCCCAAGGCCACACAGCTAGGTAATTATTAAGTGTCTGAGACCGGGTTTGAACCCAGGTACTCCTGACTCCAAGGCCGGTGCTTTATCCACTATGCCACCTAGCCGCCCTTCTATTATGTCTTTAGACATAACATACTTAAAAAAAATCAGCTTCAAAGTAGTTGAGAAATTTTTTTTTCCCGTCTTACCCCCCCTCAAAAATGATTAAAAAATTAAAGGGGAGGATCAGCTAGGTGGCACAGTGGATAGAGCACCGGCCCTGGAGCCAGGAGGACCTGAGTTCAAATCCGGCCTCAGACACTTAATAATTACCTAGCTGTGTGGCCTTGGGCAAGCCATTTAACCCCAATGCCTCGCAAAAATAAATAAATATATACATCACAAGGAAATGGAGTCAAAGACAAAGACTAGAAACTAAAAGGCAAAGGAAGATATAGCAAGAAGTATGGGAGTAACAGCTACTTTAATATATTTGTTTTACATGCATTAGCATTAACTAGAAAGAAAACTGATTGTTCCAGTTTTAGCTGCTATGTTTTTCATATTCTCACCAATTATTTCCTGAGCCAGAAACATTTGTAACAAGTTGCTTGCTATCAAATATATCTTTCAATGGACCTTGAAGAATTTCATTCACTACTCCCTCTTCCATGTCAATCAAGACTGCCTAAGAAAAAAGAATGAACAATTAACATTTTATTTTAATTTCATTACCTAATGAATTTAACAACATATTGAAGCTGAAACTTGATTTTTTCTTTCCAGATTTAATCAAAATGTTCCTTTAAGAAAAATGTGTTCTAAAAACCCAATTTAAAAGAATATATGTGGCTTTTTATAAAAAGGTAAAATCATTTAAGAGTTGGATTCCACAAGTAGTCTATTTTTATCCTATTTCTAAAAAGGAAATAACATTTTATTTTCTCATAACCTCGTTTTACTAGATATACACTGACCTTTACTAACAATAGGCCAAGTGCTATTATAAATGACAAAGAAATGTACCTATTTTTTATAAATAGTATTTTAAACTCATCTCTCTTATGGTTTTATAGCAGTTATAAAGTTAACCCTTTTATTTATATGTTGTGGAGAAACAGATTGATGTGGATGAGCTTCTTCTGTTGAGAGTAAGATTTGAAAATGATTCAACAAACAAGCAATACATATCCCCTTAGTTGTATAAAAGCTGAAATGCTAGGTGAAATTTGAATTTTACGTAAGATTTGGTCTTCAGCAGGCAAATACAATATGGACAAAGATAATATAAAACAAAATAATACATGCCAAATAGTAAAGAGAAATGTAAGGAAAAGATAATAACTGACTTGAAGTGGGAGAGCAGAATGTGAGGGAGTTGGTATTTCATAATCAGATGAGATATGAAAACAGAACACATTCCAGGCAAAAGGACATAAAACAATTGAGTACCTTGGAAGTATTCATATAAAATAAAGCTAGGAAGATACTGTGGAGAGGCTTCAATGCCACACAGGAGAGTATGATCTGTACTTGATATATAATAGCTTATGACTAGATTTATGCAAAAGAAAGTTGCCTGGTAGTAGTGTGAAGCCTGGATTAAAGAAGGGTCAGACTATGGATGCTATGTAGTTAAGAGTCATGAGGTAACTAATGAAACAGTGCATGCTGGGGGTCATGAGTGCTTATACCAGAATAGTTAACATTGAAGGAGAAGGAAAAGGACAGATGTGAGAATTATATTGAATAACTGTTCAATTGTATGAACTTGGTCACTAATTGAATATGAGGTTAGAGGAAAACAATTAACACCAAAATTTCAAGTATAGTTGAGTGAATGGCAGCAGCATGAAAAGAACAGGAGGCAGGATAGGTTTGGCTGTAGAGAAAGAAACTAAATTTAAGATAGCTATCATTTTCTGATGAAGTGAAAACTGGCCAGCATGTCCTTACAGAATGAATACCTACTTTGTTCAAATCCCTCAAGCAGGAAATGTAAAAGATTAGTAGCATATAGTAGGAGCTTAATAAACACTTGTTGACTGATTAAAAAACAAACCAGACCCTGAGGAACTGCATAATAGGGTTCTGGAAGCAGCAGCAGCATACACACATGTACATATAGACACATAAAAGTTTACTAGCATTTCCAAAAACAAATAGGTATGAATTGGCATATGGTGGTATAAAATATTTACATAAGTAGTAATGGTAACTTACATTTCTACAGTGCTTTAATAAGCTTACTTTCTTCACGACTTTGTGAGGTAGTTAGTACAAGTATTATCTATTTTTACAGATAATGAAATTGAAGTCTCAGAGAAGATGACTTGTCCAGAGACAAAATGAGTCTGTAAGCCAGAGTTGAAATTCCTGTCTCTTGACTAAGTGCAATACTCTTTTCACTATATAATACTCTATCTAAATTGACAAAATAATCAGTGGAGCTAAACAAAACAGTTCTCTGGAAAGAAAAGTTCTACATCTACAAAGATGTGAAGCTGGATCTTGCTTAATAAGGAGTAAGAAGGAAAGGTTAGTGCTAGGATTCAAAATCATTTTCTGTGACTCCAAATTCTGCCCTTCTACCATACCACTTAATCCATGAATGAGCATAAGTTAGTGGTGTAAATCTGTTAAGACACAAATTTGACAAAACTGGGATGAATTGAGGATAATTTAAAGAAAAACCTTCCAGCCCAGACATTGCTTCTGGGATATATTAGAAGATCATGGACAATTAGGGAATATAAATGTATGAAATCCAAAATATATAAAATATAAAAATATAAGGAAAATTAAGGAAGATTAAGGGTAGAACCAGAAAAGGGAAACTCGAGAAGGACAAGAAGAAGATAACTAGAAAGACAAGGCAAAGTCAGTGAAAAAAAATAAAAAAGAGAAAAGAAAAAATTGATGGTGGGGCAAATTGGTAAAATAGGTAGGTCTAAGAATGAAGGGAAGGTGGGTGTGGTCGGTGAGTTTTTGGACTAAGGAGAGCAAATGTTATGAAGAGGCAATGAGGGGGCAGCTAGGTGGCACAGTAGATAGAGCACCTGGAGTCAGGAAGATCTGAGTTCAAGTCCAGTCTCAGATACTTAACAATTGCCTAGTTGTGTGACCTTGGGCAAGTCACTTAAGCCCATTGCCTTAAATAAATAAAAAAAGAGTTAATGAAAGGCAATAAAAATTTTAACTACCAACATGTAGTTCAAAAGAACAAGGTTAAAAATCTCAACAGAGACTGTGATGTCATGATTTCTACAAACTAATGATTTTGTTCATGTCACAAGTCTTCCATACCATGTTAAATAAGGAGTATAAGGTTTTCCTAAAGGAGATAGATGTTTCAATATGGGAAAAAAAGAGAAATTTAGGTAAACCAGGAAAAATTCTGATGAGGATGGGGGGAAAAAGTGTTACTGAAAGGATAAAGTGAAGGAAAAAAGAGCCAGCAATACAATTAGAACTTAAAAACAGACTTAAAAATTTTTTTCTTAAGAGACAATGGGGAAGAAGCTATTTGTCCTCCAAAGAATTATATAGAAGAGTCATAGAAACTACTTGTTATAAGTAAAGGCCAGAGGAAGAAGAGACTGAGGAGGAGCTGCTGGTACTACTCAGGGCTACTGAGGAAACTATGTGTCAATTTCATAACAGAATGGTCTCATTGTCTTGCCAAGCAGCATCTGAGACAAAACCAGAGGAATTCTCAAGACTCTTAATTCTGGTGATTACAGTGAGCACAGATGACACTGCTGAAAGAACTTGAAAACCATTATCCACAATGACAAAGTGGGGGGGGGGGGGGGGGCTACGGATTGCATTTTACTCACTGTTGCAGAAGAAAAACTGGGATGTGAACAGTTGGCTAAAAAAGTGATGTCTAAAGATGGGATTTGAATTTCTGGACCTCAGCTTAAAAAACAAAATTGACAGAATCCTGGCCAGAAGGCAGCCTGTGAGGGTCTGATGATGCTCAACAATGAAATTCTGAAGACAAAAAAAGGAAAAAACTGTAGTGAAGAGAAAAAGGGGAACTGTTTGCAGAAACAGAGGTGAATGACCAGGGAAGACACCAATTAACTTAGTTTTTAAAAAAAGAAACGTAAAGAACATGGAACTAAGCCAAGATAGCTGAAGACGAATATGAGTCATAAAAAGAACATCAAGAATGTTAAACCTCAAAATGCGCTGAGACTGCTGGGAAGCTAAGGAGAGTTAAGATTTGTCTTTGTTTTTTAAGTCTATATTGAGACAAAAGGGAGATCAAAGACAGCACTACACCTTTGTTTGAGGTGGATGGAGTAAAGACAACTCTCAGAGAAAGGGCAGCATTGATGAATGTTTTATTCATTTCCATGTTTTCAGTCAAGATTTTCTTTTGGCATTCTGGAAATGACAGCACAATGACTGATAGGGAGAAGACAGCAAAATAAGGAGTTAAGTGTATGAGAGCATTTACCTCCACCAAGGTGAATTTAAGTCCAGATGAATTGGTAAAGACAGATAATACTAAATAAGTACTACCTCAAAGACTAGAAAATGGGAGAGGTATTCAGGATCGGAGAAGGGCAAATGCTCAATAAAACACTTGATGTGAATGTTTTCTAAATTTTTAAAAATTTTATTAATTTTGCCAATTACATGCAAAAGTAGTCACATTCATTTTTTTTGTAAGTTTATTTATTTTTAGGTTTTTCAAGGCAATGGGGTTAAGTGGCTTGCCTAAGGCCACACAGCTAGGTAATTATTAAGTGTCTGAGGCAGGAATTGAACTCAGGTACTCCTGACTCCAAGGCCAGTGCTCTATCCACTGCGCCACCTAGCTGCAAGTTTTTCAGTTCCACATTTTTCTACCACTTTCCCTCCCTGCCCTGGCAGCAAACAATCTTAAAATAGGTTGTTCATGTACAAACATGTTTAATATTTCCATATTAGTCATGATGCAAAAGACAAATTATAAACAAAGGAGGAAAAACATGAGAAAAATTTAAAAAAATTAAAAAGTGAACATAATATGCTTTTGTTTTGCAATCAACTTCAATTTTGTACTCTATAACATTCCTATCCCATATGTTGTCATTCCCCAATTGATGAATATCCCTCAACTTCCAATTTTTTGCCATTACAAAAAAAGCTGCTACAAATATTTTTGCATGAGTCTTTTTTTAATGATTTATTTGGGATTTAGATACAGTAGTGATATTCTGGATCAAAGGGTATGCAATTTTATCACCCTTTGGCATAATTACAAATAACTCTCCTGAATGCTTGGCTTACTTCACAACTCTACCAACAGTGCATCATAGAAACTACTTGTTTTCTCACATCCTCTCCAACATGACTTATTTTTCTTTGTCATTTTAGCCAATCTGATTCAGGTGTGAGGTGATACCTCAGACTTGTTTTACTTTGCACTTTTCTAAAATCAATAATGCTTTTTAATATGATTATAAAGTTTTAAATTTCTTCATATGAAAACTGCCCTTTATATCCTTTATCAACTGGAGAATTATATTCTTATAATTTCATTCAGTTCTCTATTTTAGGAATGAGTTGTTTATCAGAAACACTGTGAAAATTGTTTCCCAGCTTTCTGCATTCCTTGTAATCCTGGTTGCATTGTTTTTGCTTGTGCAAAAACTTAATGTAGTTGAAATGATCTATTTTGCAATTTATGATGTTCTTTCTCTCTTCTTTGGTCAAAAGATCTGACTCCCATTCTATAGATCTGATAAACGATTCCTTGGCCTTCTAATTGACTTCTGGTACTACCCTTTATGTCCAAATCCAATGCCCATTTTGACTTTATCTTGGAATAGGATGAGATATTGCGATATTGGTCTATACCCAGTTTTTAGTTTAGTTTTGGTTTAGGTTTTTGCAAGGCAATGGGATTAAGTTACTTGCCCAAGGCCACACAGCTAGGTAATTATTAAGTGTCTGAGGCCGCAATTGAACTTGAGTCCTCCTGACTCCAGAGCCAGTGCTCTATTCACTGCACTCTCTAGCTACCCTATACTTAGTTTTTGCCATACTACTTTCCAGTTTTCCTCAGCAGTTTTTATCAAATAGTGAGTTCTTATCCCCAAAGCTAATTTTGTACCAGTAAACAGATCAGTTTTGATGACTGCCACTTTATAATCTTGTTTAGATCTGGTATGGCTAAGGCTGAACCACCTTTCTTTGAATTTTTTTCATTAATTCCCTTGCTATTTTTAACCTTTTGTTCTTCCAAATGAAGTTACTATTTTTTTCAATTCTATAAATTTTGCTTTGTTAAGTTTGATTGGTTATGGCAATGAATGAGTAAATTTAGGAAGAATTGTCATTTTTTATTATTAGTTCAGCCTACCCATTAGTGATCAACATTTCTCCAATTGTTTAGATCTGACTTTGTATGAAGTGTTTTATAATTGTGTTCATATAGTTTCTGAGTTTACCAAGTAGATTCCCAAGTATTTTCTTTTGTTTATAGTAACTTTAAATGGAATTTCCCTCTTGCATTTGAGCTTTGTTGGTGTATATATTTGTGTGTATGTGTATATGTGAAATGCTGATGATTTTTGTGCTTATTTTATACAAATTTACTAAAGTTGTTTCAAGTAGTTTTTTAGTTGATTCTAGAGTTCTTTAAGTATACCTTCACATCATCTGCAAAGAGTGAGGGTTTTATTTTTGTACTGCCTATTCTAATTTTCTTTTCTTATTGCTAAAGCTAACATTTCTAATATAATATTGTACAGTAGTGGTGATAAACAGGTTTCCTTATTTCACCCCTGATCTTACCCAATGCTGGCTGATAGTTTTACATAGGTACAGATACCATTTTAAGGAAAACTCCATTTGTTCCTATGCTCTCTGGTATTTTTGTTAGGAATGGGTGCTGTATTTTGTCAAAGACTTTTTCAGCATCTATTGAGATTATGTTTTGTTAATTTTATTACTGATATGGTCAATTTTGCTGTTTTCCTAATATTGAACCATCCCTGCATATCAGGTAGAAATGGTAATGGTGTATTATTCTAGTTGCTGCAATTTCTCAAGGACAGTGAGAGAGAAAGAGGAAAAAAATGTACTTCAATCTGTGTTCATATTCCAATGGCTCTGTCTCTGAGTTGCTTTCTTTATCATTAAGTCCATCAGAGAAGTTGATTCAATATTTTCCCCACAGTTGCTATTACTAGCTGCACCACTCTATTCCTCCCCACTCGTATTCTATTCTCTCTCCTTTCATCCTGGCTCTGTCCAAAGTTATCAATATCCCCTTCCCATGCAGGAATACATCAGTTCAATATCATTAAGTTCCTCATAGTCCTTCTCATCCACCCCCCTCTATGGTTCACCAGAGTCCTGTACTTGGAGATCAAACTTTCTGTTCAGCTCTAGTTGTTTCCCAATTTTAATTTTCAGATCCTAATTTCCTTTTCTAGTTGGTTAATTTTACTTTTGGATGATGAATTGCTTTTCTTTTCCAGTTGATCAATTTTACTTTGAAAGTAGTTGATTTTATTTCTAAAGATGTTTGATTAATTTTTCGTAATTCTTTGGCATAACTCATTTCTCAATTTTTCATCTTCCTCTCTTCTTTGGTCTTTAAAATCCTTTTTGAGCTATTCTCCAAGGGGTCTTTTTGTATTTGAAACCAATTCATAAATCCCTCTAAGGCTTTACATGTAGGCATTTTATCACTGCTTTCCTCTCTAGAGAAGGCATTTTTACCATCTTTATCACAATAGTAGTTTTCTATGGTTAGCACTCTTGTTTTTTTGCTCATTTTGATAACTGAGCTCTGCTCCTGGGGCTCAGGTGGTATGGGGTCAGGTTTTTTTTTTTTTTTTTGTGTTGGAGGCTGAAGGTCCAGTACCAAACTTTCCACCCTAGCATCTCAGGTGCTCATGATTTGTTCCCTACCTTCAGGTAGCCCAACCCAGTCCTGCCTGCTGCACCAGTGCTCCTGGGCTTGAACTTTTGTCTTTGGAACTGGGGTTGGGACTCTTACTGTTGGCCTGCTGAACCAGGACCCGAGTTGCATTGTGACCAAGAGTCTTCAGATGACTTCCCAGCTCTCCCATCTACACTGGACTAGATTCCATGTGAGTGTACCTTTTCTGAATTTCCTTCATGATATCTTGAGTTGAGACCTCGGTTCACTGTTTGGGGGGGGGGGGGGATTCTGTAACTTTGGGGTCTGTTTAGAGGTTTCATTTAAAATTGTTTTGGGAAATCTCTGGGAGCTTTCTGGCTTTGCGCCATCACATTGGCTCTGTCCAGAAGTCCCCTTGGTTTGAGTTTTTAATGGGCTGATAGATAAGAAACCTGATTAGCATAGAAGGGCATTCTAAGGCCAACACTTCAACTGAAATATGGGAGATGAAGCTCCTAATGAGTCTAAACCATTCTAGTTTTCCCTTAAAAATTTGTGGTGAATAATGAAATTAGTGTTTGATAACAGTGTTTTTCTAACAGCAAAGGTTGGAGACGAAATCTTGAGAAAACAAAAAAACATTGCTTATGTTTAACTATTAGTAGTGATGAAATTTCACTGTATTGAATAAAATGCTATTGCTTATGGCCTTGTGATCTTTCTATTGTACTGGTATTATGTAGTAGTGTAGAGCAGGAAAGAGTACTGGATAAGGACTGAATTTTAATTGTATAATCACAGATAGACAACTTGCTGAAACTCTGAGTTTCAGGTTTCTCATCTACAAAACAGAATTATTACCGTTTCTACTCTTTTTTCAGTGATGCAGGGAGAACCATGTGAGAAAGTGTAAGTGAATGCACTCTGAATTCTGTGAAATAGTCTTTAAAAAAATATAAATTACAAGAAAGGCAACCTAGCATAGTAAATAAAGGGGCTGACCCTGGAGTTGGGATGATCTAAGTTCAAGTTCTATTACTGACACATTCCTAATGGAAGTGAACTTTCCATACCAGGATTTACAAACCTACACCAATGAAACCCTAAGGAATTAAACCTCCCTCCAATAACAACAACAAAAAAATAAAAAAATAAAAAGCACTATTATATAGTATTATGATATTCCATCTATATTTTGTATTGGGGAAAATTAATTAGGTAGCAGAATAAAATTAACTTTAAAAGAAATTTTTACATGCAATAATAAATTGCAACAGGTCCTTAAAGTACACATACATTTGTTTTTAATACAAACTCTTTTTTTTAAATTATCTGATATCTCTGAAAATTTGTTACCATTAGTTAACCCCCTTTAAAAAACACTTATGGTACAAGCATCTAGTATTCATGAAAACAAGATATTTGTAAATATATTTTTTTGATATTTACTGATTCAAGTTGAAACAGAGAAAATTTAATTTGGGTGACAGTTATAGCAGCATAATATTAAAATATATAAAGTAAAAAACCTTAAAAGTATGTCTTACTCGTGCTTTTAGTGAACAAATTTTTCCTCTGGAAATATCTATACCATCATCATTTCCTCTGAAATTTAAAAAAAAGGGAAAAAATTTACTTAAAAAAAATAGGAAACAGGAAACAACACTTATATAATCCATTAAACTTTAACTCAAGAGAATATATAGGAATAAGACATGTTAAATTAATAGAAGTTAAGCTGAATAAAAAATTATCTAAATGCACATAATTTTTACTCAACAGCTATATAGCTGATATATTTAATATATTAAAATTATGGATGTTATTCTTAATATTTTTTTGGTCCCAAACTGAAATTTTTATCAGTGATGATGATGTCTGTCCTTTACTCTAGAAGAAGACTGACATCAGGGAGGTAAGGTGATGGCATGACATGCAATGAATTGGATTTGAGTGAGGGGGTGCTATACTAAGTCATCTGCCTCAATTTTTCTTATGGGTCTGTCTGTGTCCAGATATGGATCAGTACAACTGGAGATGGCTCTGGATGTGAGGCAATCAGGGTTAAGGGACTTGCTCAAGGTTACACAGCTAAGTGTCAAGTGTCTGTGGTCACATTTGAACTCAGGTTTTCCTGAATCCAGGGCTAGTGGTCTATCCATTGTGCCACTAGTTAGCCCCAGGGAGAACTGGTAAAGAAACTCCCTCCATCAAAGGAAATCAGAAACTTGTGTACAACTTAACAAGCTACAGTAGCTGGCTATCTGAGACCTTGAGAAGTGAGGTGCCTCACCAGAGTTTTGCTCTAAATATTTTTATATAGATTTAGTCCTTGAACGACATTTTAAGGAATCCTAGCATTGAAATCACTAGTCCCAGTACAAGAGCAGTTCTGATGATCAATAAATACATCTTGCTCTGGTATTTTGGATTTAATCAATTCTTAGAGGCACACTATTTTGGGGACTGATCTTAAATTCTACTAGTCTCAAGCTACCCCCCCTTTTTTGACTATTATGTTTTTTAGATATTCTACCACATTACTAAAAATAGATGATAGGACAGCTGTGACTTAGACAAATCCTACAATCAGTATGAAAAGGAAGAGTAACAAGTTACATTGTTTGACAGCCTAGGACAGGAGTTTAACTTAGGACCTATATCTGTGACAAATCAATGCCTCCCTGAGAAGAGCTCTCCAGTTTTGAGGATCCAGGCTCCTGAAGACTTACTGTGTAAGAACTGACTGTTTTGAACTTTCTGCCTGCTCCTCTCTGGCCTTTATTATGTGCTTAATAAATGCTTATTATGACTGACTGAACACAGCCCGTGCTTAATAAAGATCTGAGCTGAAGCTGCTGAAAGCTGGACAAACACATGCCACTTCAACTGCAGGTGCATTTTGTTAAGCGTATGTAGGAGGGACCCCATACCACTCAGGATGGAGGTCAGGGTAGGTGGCTACTCTTTCTTTAAGCTTGCAAGCTTCATCAAGAGAAGTAAACAATGTAACTACTGAGAAGGACCAGTTTGTCTTTTACACATTATAGTTAATCCTTGGTCCAACCACAAAGCATGCAGCACTCTTTGAACCTAACTACCTTGATCTACATTAATGGACACACTGTTTATAGGAGGCACAACTTTGAGATCCCTAAGAGAACATGGTTTTGAGATCTTCTGAACTAAGACAACGTAATTTAAACCACACCGTGACCCCAACGGAGTAGATACTTTAGACTCATCATACATTCTGATGAACTTGAAATAAGATACATCTTACCTAGTATCCACATTTCTAAAGAAGTTCCTCAGTGAGTCATCATAAATTCCTTTCTAAAAATTACAAAAAAAAATTCATGTAAATGTAACTATGCAATAAGTTCTATACTCCCACCAAGAAGTCTTTCAAAGTTTTAAATGACAATCATTAGCCAACAATAGAATTTGCAATGGGGACCGAATTCTCAAGAAAATAAATGTCAAAAACATTTACTCTTGTTTTCCAACTTGAAGATTTCAGATTAGCATTTTCTAAATTCTCAAAAGATCTTAACTCCTCTTAGAACCAGACAAAAGATTTCCTCTTTTAAGCAACATGAGGAACTAAAGCAGAGAAATCAATCTGCTTTGGTTAACTAAATCACCTGTGCACAAATGAAGTGTAGATAGAGGGCTACTAATGATCTTCCTAACTGCCAAGTCAATAATCCAGTTCTCATCCTTGGGTACCTAGATGACATTATGGGTAAGGTGATGGGAGTCAGGAAAAGCAGAATTCAAATCCTTCCTCAGATGATTATTAATTGCATGATCCTGGGCAAGTCACTTAACACCATGTCTGCCTCAGTTTATTCATCTGCAAATGAGGATAAAAATAACTCCTAAATTCCAAAGTTGTTGTGAAGAACAAATGATATAACTGTAAAGCACTTAGCCTGACACAAAGTAAGCTCTGTGTTAGGTCTTACTATTACTATCATCATTGTCCCATTTCTCTAAGATTGATGATCACAGCCTTCTTAAGAGTCTCTTGTATAGAAGGGAAGCTAGGTGGTACAGTGGATAAAGCACCAGCCCTAGAGTCAGAAGGACCTGTGCTCAAATCTGGCCTCAGATTCTTAATAATTACTTAGCTGTGAGAATTTGGCCAAGTCACAACTCCACTGCCTTGCAAAAATCTCCCTTAAGTCCCCACCCCCCACCAAAAAGAGTCTTTTGTGTCTTTGATTCAATGACATTTCATGTTTTGCATTCTTTTCCCAAAAACATCTATTTCTGTTCCTTCCTTTTTTTCCCCATCTTGGTCACTAAAGTCTGTGCTAAAGTATATACTTTGTATGAGCTACTTTAGTTTATATCATTCTCTATGACATGTTCTTTCCCATTCTCCAACTCAAACTTAACAGTGTTCAACTCAAATGATACCCACGGAAACATTCCCTGATTTCTCCCACTCCAATTCTCATCTTTTTATCTGAAAGGATTATTTCCTTTTCAGACTTCATATAATACTTATTAGTAAGATGGATAAACAGCATGTTTATTATGAACCAGACACTGTAGTAATTGCTGGGGATACAAATATAAACATGCACTTTCTTAATGGGGAAGGGCAGCCTAGTGGGGATGTCCAGAAGTCAAGGCTTAGTTCCAGGGAAGATTAAAGTGAGACATTAATTCCAGAGCCCAAGCCCAAGATGGGAAATATGGAGGGTGGAGACAGGGATAATAGCAAGTTGAGAGATTTTAGCAATGTATGTAGCTGAGCAAAGTGGTGTGGAAGCCTGGGTCTGTTAGCATGCTTTCTTTTGTCCTCTAAAACAGCTCTGTGTCTATGCCTCAAAAACAGAGCGTGTTTCAGATCTTCATTAAATTGTTTTTATAAAAATGTTCCTTGGATGATCACAGATACAGAGTTGGAGGAGAACCTTCAAGACCATAGAACCTAACCTAAATTTTACAGATGCATAAAATGAGGCCTGGAAAAATCACACAAGCTGGTAAAGTGTGTGGTGGGATTCAACATGCAAGCTGATTCCCAATTCGATCTTTCCCTCTGTACCACACTGGTTACCTTCTGTACTACTTGCTGAATGTGTGACATTTTTCTTTTGAGAGTAAGGATTCAGTCTTTTTTGTGTATATCATAGACCCTTTGGCAAGGGTTTGTGAAGCCAATGGATCCCTTCTCCAAATAAAATTTTTAAATTCATAAAATACATTGGATTACAAGGAGTTCAAATGTTAGTTATGAGAGGCATTTTTTTCCTCCATCACAAACACCTTGAATTCTAACCTCATGTCAAGAATCTCTGTTCTAACATGGTCAGATTTTTTAGATTTGATGCTGGGCATAATCAGTCCCCAGCAATTATCAGTGCCTGGTCCATGACAAAGTCAGAAGAAATAAGGATTCTAATCTGCTCTCTGAAGCTCTGCATGTGACTATGTTGTTGTTTAGTTACATCTGACTCTTTCTTGGCGGGGATACTGGAGTGGGTTGCCATTTTCTTTTCCAGCTCATTTTACAGATGAGGAAACTTAAGAGGGTCACTTGCCCATGTCACACAGCTAGTAAGTGTCTGAGGCTGGAATTCAGGAAGATGAGTCTAATCTGACTTCAAGCCCAGCATTCCATCCTCTGTAACAACTAGCTGTCTTATGTGACAATAGGTTTATTAGAGGTGTAGAATTGGAAAAGGTCTCAGAGATCACAATCTAATCTAGTCCACTCATTTTACAGAAGAGGTTTAAGGTATTTAAAAATGACTTTGCCCAAGACCATACTGCAGGATGAGTCCAGGTTCTTAAACTTCAAAGACTATTATCAGAGGTGTATAATTCTTTTTTTTTTTTTTTTAGGTTTTTGCGAGGCAAATGGGGTTAAGTGGCTTGCCCAAGGCCACACAGTTAGGTAATTATTAAGTGTCCACATTTGAACTCAGGTACTCCTGACTCCAGGGCTGGTGCTCTATCCACTGTGCCACCTAGCTGCCCCTATCAGAGGCGTATATTAAGAATCAAATTGGATACAATATCGATAATATCATTAGAAGGCTTCTCCAAGGTCATCCCTGTTAATTCTGATTATGTATTTGTTTGAACATTGCCTACCCCATTAGAATGTAAGCTCTTTGAAGGCAGAGAATGTCTTTTGCCTCTTTTTCTATCTCCAGAATTTAGCACACAGAAGGCACTTAAAGGGTAGCTTTAGAGTTCTTGCTTAAAAAGGGGTGCAGTGTCCATTTGTCTTGCAAAAACCTAAAAAAAGGTGGGGGGGTGCAGACAACAAGTATGAACCGCCCAAACAGGCCTAGGTAAGAAGGTTGAAGGTAGGAGCCTGGGGGAAGAGCACAGGAGGGGGAGGAGAGGCTATCAGCATGCAGGGAGGTGGGGTAGGATGATGAGGGGAGAGGAAGAAGATGGGGAGGCCCGTGGAGGAGGGGCTGGGGCAGGCTAGGGACAGGGAGGAGGGAGAGGAGCGGGGCAGGTGGGGGAGAGGATGGAGAAGCGCCGGGGCCTCACCTTGTTGACAGCCGCGTGCTCCCTCAGGGCCAGGTCCCAGAAGCAGCGGCCAATCTGGTTGCCGCACTGGCCGACTGCGGGGATACAAAGACAAGAGGAACTTAGCGCCGGGGCTCAGCGGCGGTCGGGGTCCCCCACCCGCGGGGTCCCCCACCCGCCGGGCCCCCGAGCGGCTCACCTTGCACTACGACCGACTGGGCCATGCGGCCGCTGCGGGGCTCGCGCCGGGAGCCGGGGCGGCGGCGGTTCAACAGCCCGCCAACGGCTTCGCGCCTGCGCCCGGCGCCGGGGGGGAGGGGCGGGGGCGGAGCAACGGAAGGCGGCCCGCGCGCGCCTGCGTCCTGGCTGTCGCCATAGCGACCAGGCGCGCCTTCCGCCGGCCGCGTTCAGTCGGGGCGCCCCCAGCGGCCGAGTCGGAGTACCGGAGCTTTCGGAGCCCGCAACCAGCGGGTAACTCGAGATTGTTGGTTTGGTGGCAGCGCCCGCCCCCCGCTCCTCCCCCTCCCCCTCCCCTCCCCCTCCCCTCCCCCTCCCCTCCCCTCCCCCCTCCTCGGGCGTCCCCCAGCCGGCCCCGACGGACCAGGACGCGGAGCGGACGGACCCACGGCAGGCCCTGGGGCTGGGCGCGGGCGGGCGCCGCCGAGAAAAGCTGGGCCCGACCCTCGGGGGCGGCGCCTCACTGAGCCCCGGGGCTGTGTTTATTTGGGCGTTTAGGGGGACTCCTGACGTGGGAGGCGGCGGCCCCCATGGATGTAAGCCCATGAAGCTCGTGGGGGCTCGGGTTTAAGCTGATAGGAGCTCCTCTGACCCCTCCAGGTAGGAACGCGTCGCCTCGAGCGCCCCCAACTCCCTAACGCGCGCCCCTTGGCCCGGCCCCCGCCTGGCAGTCACCCAGGTCCCCGTGCCAGGCCGAGGGACAGTGCCAGCGCCCAGCCTCCTAGCGCCGCGTGAGCCTCAAAAGTCGCCCGGGCCCCCCGGCCGGATTGTGGGGTGCCTGGGCTCGGGTGCTCCCCGCTCCGCGCCACCTGGCCATACCCACAGTTATTTCTATCATTATTTTTAATTTTAATTTTTTTCTCTCTCCCCTTTATCTTAAGAATATTTTAGTAATGTCTAAAAAAGATTTGTACAACATAAGAATAAATAAATAGGAAAACTATGAATTTGAACAAACTGGCCCGCTTTGGGTGCTCCTCGTCCATAAAATGGGGATAATACTTTGCCCGGCTGCCTCCTGGATTATTGTAAAGAGGAAAGAAGTGTTTTAAAAGTTAGGAAGTGCTAGTCAAAAGTAGGATGTTGATAATGATGCTAAACATGATTCGGACAAACCCCTGTTTAGATCCAATGATCTTGATTTGGGAGCTTAATACCTAGCTGTGTGGCCTTGGGCAAGCCACTTCACCCCACTGGCCTTGCAAAAACCTAAAAAAAAAAAGACTACTCCTTATGGGGGAGAGGAGGAAATCAGCCAGTGGGTCAGAGCTATCTTATATCATCTGAAGTCCAGACATCAAGAAATGCATCTAGATATGTTTAGGAATTCTACAAGAAGATAAATGAATTGAAATCTTAGCTGATAAATCCTTATTCTAATCATTGCATCTAACTAATAGCAGAAGATGTTTCCATAGAAATATTCTGTCCATCAAAACTTCCACATCTCCTAAAGAATGGTCAGTTGGGGAATAGTTATATTGATTTGAATATTTACACTCTCCCAAGTTCTATACCAGGTGCTGAGGGAATTTGGGAGAAATAAAAGCAAGTCCCCGTTCTCATGAGTATTTTGATCTCTGGGAGGAGGGAGGAAAAATATAAAGGGGAATGAAAAGAAAAATTATACTTACATATATGACTTGTGACTCGGGATCTCAGGTCAAAACTCAAAAAAAATCTAGATTTCTGCTTTATATATCCTTCCACAACATAGGTATGAGTAATAGGGTTTAGAGAACCTTTTCATGCTTGTCAGTGCACATACAGATAGAATGAAAACATGCTGTCAAGGCTTAATATGGTTGTACACCTAAAAATTTACTGGTTTCCTCCTCTCCCCCAATAAGGTGTAGTCTTTTTTTTTTTTTTAGGTTTTTTGCAGTGACTTGCCCAAGGCCACACAGCTAGGTAATTATTAAGTGTCTGAGGTCGGATTTGAACTCAGGTACTCCTGACTCCAGGGCCGGTACTCTATCCACTGCTCCCACCTAGCCACCCCTTTAGGTACAGTCTTAATGTCAATCAGTACATGCAATCAGTGTTTTATTTCATTGAACTCTTGTCATAGTGTGGCACTTAATGAGATTTTGTATGGTGCAGAATTAAAACACCTGTGAAATACATATGTAAATTTATATGCATTTACTTTTTATATTCCCCTAAACCACTTTTCCCAATTTTCTTCTTGGAGAATTTCATGATTTTTGTTTTTTATTTTGATTTATTTCAGTTTCTTTACATTAATGCTGGAAAATCATTTTTATGATACAGTATAATGTGTAGCATATAATTATAGGAAATCCACACATTTCATGCTTTGATGTTGGCCCCAAGCAGTTATTAACCACCTGCTGCTCAAAAAATTTAAGTGCTTCTCTAAACTTAGGAAATGATCACTCTTAGTCCTATACTGTCTTGAATAGTGACACCATTTTTTTAAAATCCTTATTTACATTTTAATTATTTTAGGTAATAACAAAAGGGGTGGGGTTTTTTGGTAATACTCTATGAAGTAGGTTGCAGTTGTGGTATTTTATGGCACTTCTTTCAAATTTGGCTTTTTGATTTTGTGTCATTGTTTTCATAGAAATCAGTTTTAATGTTTTTTTTAACGTAACAAAATTGTATTCAGTAAATAAAACAGAGCTACTAATGATTTACTGTTGTATTTTGACCTGTGGAAAATCCACAGCATCCTACAATCTCTTTCACATTTGTTTGAAATAAAAAAGGAAATAGAAGAGATTAAAGAGGCTTCATTTTTTTCCTGTAGCTTTTGGGGGGAGCACTTTTTTCCCAGTAAAATTGTTGTATTCTTTATACTTTTATATTCCCATCATTCTACCTTGTACATGCATAAAGAGAGGTAGCATGGAAGTTGAAAACTGACCTCAGTCAGAATGTTACAAATTACACATCTGCTGTACATTGTTGGCTTACAACACTCTGGGCAAGTTATTTAAACTTTGATAGTCCTATATAACTCTTTAGAACTATTAAGCTGCTGAACAACTTCAGATGTTTGCCATGACAGATTTCTTTGCTGTGAGTTTCATATACCAATGAAATAGGTTTATAATAAAAAGGTTTTTATCAACCTTGTCATTTTCTATTTAAAAATATTTAGTAGACATTAAACAAAAATGTAGAATACTTTAAAGGTTAAAAAGGGTTGTGTTGCTGCAAACATAAAATTTTCTGTGGAGATAACGTGATTTTTCCTCATCTGTAAAGTAGAATTAGGTGAACTCTAGTTCAGAATTTATGCTGTATTTCTATTCCCTTCTTTGCCCTATGTGCAAATGCCTAAATTTCCAATACTTTTGGAGTAGAATGCCTTATGGAGTTCAGAAATGACAGTGTAAGTAATAATGATTGATTTATACTTGTTTATAGTATTTTTCATTTGAAATTTCTGAAATAAGAAAATAATCATGTTAAAACATTGTTTAATTGCTGCTTGTGGTAAAGTGCATTTGATCACTATAGTTTCAGAATAAGCAGAAAGTAAAAATAAGATAATTTCCTATTTCCACAAAAAAAGCTGTTTTTAAGACTGATGATAAAGTTGCCAATCAGTGTAAAGGACTTAGTGTTTAATGCACCAATCAGTGTATTAGCTAACAATGGCCTTCAGTGATCTCAAATTATCTGGACTATTATTACACAATCAGTTAGATGAATTTTCCCAACTAACCAGACTTTCTCAGAGATGTCAAACAACTAAGGCAAAAAGAAAGAGGAGGTAAGGCTAAGCAGCTTGATTAAGAGAAGTTTCATATAACATCACTTGAAAATAGAATAATTAGAAGACAAAAAGTAAGGTGAAAATTTTGATTAAGATACTCTTTAACTTGAATTGTATGTTGGAAAGTTTAGTTCTCACTTGTCCTGAAAAAAAGTTTGCTTTAGATTTGATATTTATTGTTTAAGGATTAAATTAACTGAAAATTTTGGCATGGTTTTCATAAACATCTTCAACATTAGTGATTGCTTATTTGGAAGAAGTGCCAAATTCACTTTTCTTACAAAAGATATATAGGTTGCAATTTTATGAGTTAATATAATATGTGGCTTATATTATTGTGAGAAATTTGAGGAATTAAAGCCTTGTAAGAAGTGGGATAGGGAGAGTGGGCCATTAGGCAGGGAAAGGCCTGAAAAGAACCGGGAAAACAGGGATATGAAGTCACGTATATATTTTTGTGTTGATTGAAAATATTCAAAACTGGGACACAGATTTAGACTAATCCTATATTTCTGATAATGGTCTTAACATGTTTAGCCTTTTCCTGTTCCCACGAGATTTGAGAAGAAAAGGATTAACAAACCAAATTTTTAAGGGTGGTTAGCTCTTAGCTAAACAAATCTTTTTAGTTTAATACTCCCATCATGAATTCAGAATGAAAACTTCTATTCTTTAGCAGGTAGGAAACTATGTGAAAGAATTCTCTGATGTCATAATTTCTGGGTGTCACTGGCTCATTCGACCAGCCTTCCTTTGTCACATTCGATCCTCCTATGGAAGGAGAATAGGAGCATTTGATTTATTTAGCCTCTACAGGAATCAAACTTCACTTATTTTGGTAAGTGTGCATATCTTTGGCTTATTTAGCCCCAACCAAGTCTCTCTCAAATATTTTGTGTACTTAAAAATTTTAAACTTTTTAAACTTTCAGTTCATCATCATCATCATCATCAAAGATTTATTTGGAAATTTGTTAGGTGCTAGGGAGTCAAAAAACTATAATAGAGTATCAATCCAAAAGGGAACTAAAATTTAATCAGACATATACTCATTAAAAGAATAATAAAATAAAATAATACAAGTATAGTATACGGTTTAGTGGAAACACATGGCATAGGTAGTATTGTAGGAATTGGAGAAAGGAGCAAGCAGGCACTTGGGAAAGCTTTGAAAAGTTGGGCCTTCGAGGAAAGGCTAGACTTTAGATAATTGGGAGCAATTTTCAAGGTGTCATTTGAGTAATTTATAAATAACATTTAAAGGCACATTGATGTATATAGTTTATGTGAACTTAAATAGTGTTACTCTTAAGAGTTTACTCTCATGTGATTGCTTGTCATTGGTACGGATAAGATTACATATAGACGATTAAAGTGTTATAGAGAAGTTATAGATTTATAAGAATTATAGTTTCTATCATGCATAGAATATGAATTACAAAAGTTTAAAAGGACAAAAGGCCACTAAGTGTTTTTTTAATTTCTGCTTTAGGTTTTCAGTGAATTATGCCTTTTCGGTTTGGTACTCAGCCAAGGAGGTTTCCAGTGGAAGGAGGAGATTCTTCAATTGGTCCTGAACCCGGCCTGAGCTCCAGTCCTGCATGGTATAGGAAAGAAACACCACCAACCAGGTAAGTTTACTGATTTTGTTAACCATCTGTGTTTTGGTAAAAATTTCAACTCTGAAGTCATATCTGAGCTTAACTCTACATGTTGGGCAGAGCAAAGGAAAATTTACAAAATTTAATGACTAAATTTAGTAGCTTTTTTGTTGCTTATTAAGAGGTACTTTTAAAAGCATCAGCATGTTACATGGAATATTATTCTCAGTTTTGGAACCTTCCCCAGATATCCTTCTTTTTAAATAAAATTATTTTGGAAAGGTTTTTAACAGCTACAAAATGTGTACCCATGAAAGCACCTATTACATATACATTACATCCACATACATTTTATTGCCATTTGGTGAACATATAAGATGCCTTTATAAAATAGCAGCTAGAAGGCTGTCTTTTGTTTATCAGTTTCCTGTGATTAAAATGGGTGGCAATAGTTTTGCTGGAATACAAACTTGATTTCTGCCTTATGAGTTCTACTGTGTTTTAATACCTGTGGCATTTAAAGAAATTAAAATTGATTTAAGAAAAGAGACTTAGTCATATCATTTCCTGGAAGGCAACTGAATAGATGTCATTTTTCCTGTTATATAGGCAACTCCGAAGATGCCCTGGAAGTCACTGTCTGACAATCACTGATGTTCCCGTCAATCTATATGCGACAATGAGAAAACCACCTGCTCAGAGCAGCAAGGAAATGCATCCTAAATAGCCGCTCCTTTGGTGAAGATCATCATAAGGCTTTTGTAGAGGTTTGACTAGGTCAAGGTAATGGGCCAGTATCATTTTATGATCTGGTAAACAAATAAAAGTGGTGACATCATTGGATGTTTACAACGGCTTTCATTTGTCATTTATTATTGATGGAAAAAAAGGAGCCTATTAAATACAATACTCAAGTATTAACTATATGAAAGGAAATAACCATCAGTATGATAAATTATATTAAACTAATGGTACAATTTTGTTGATATAATTGAATCTTTCTGCTTGCTCTGGAGACTTTTCTCATTAATTTTGGACTTAAATTTTATTGAAACAGAGCTTGGCTAGAAAATTGAGTAACAGGGAAACAGGATATATGTGTGACTGTGTGACACTCCATTAAGCCTGAGGAGAAAAGTGCCTTGCATTCTAGTGGAGCTCAATTGTCATTTTCTACCCAGAAGTCAATTGCTTCGAATGAGAGAAAGCTGAGACTCTTTGAGATCCAGCCCCTAGGAAAACTGCCATCAAAAGAGTCAGTGAATTATAGGGGGGGGAAATTACCAAAAATCCAGGAGAAAAGGAATAGAACATAAAGACTTAAGTTTTAAAGTATTAAAAGAACAAAAGTCTAGAATAGAAAGTTAAATAATGAGAATTGAGAAAGTTGAAGTGGAGCAGAGGAAAGGAAATTCTTATTAACTACTTAACTGAGAGGGGAAAAGGGAAAAGAGAAGAACCTAATTAGCTAGCTAGATAAGAAAAAGGAATAAAACTAAAACTAAAAAAGGTAATGAGATGTATGTGTGAAGAAGTGGGGAACAGGGCTTTTGAAGGTTAGGAAAGGTTTCCTTAAAAATAGATTAAACTAAAAGAAAATAGTACCATATTTACAAAAAGTAAAAATTCTGATTTGGAAAAACCCATTAGAAAAAATGGAAGAAAGTACAAACCTTGGGGCAACTATGTGGCACAGTGGATAGAGCACTGGCTCTGGAGTTGGGAGGAACCAAGTTCAAATCCAGCTTCAGACACTTAATAATTATCTAGCTGTGTGACCTTAGGCAAGTCCCTTAACTTCGTTGCCTTGCATAAACCATAAAAAATAAAAAATAAACCAAGAAATTACAATCCTCATAATTTTAAATGTGAAAGGAATAAACTGAATAAAATAAAGAGGAGTGACAGATTAGAAAATAAAACTTCAATCTTGCTTAAAAGAAACATTTAAAAAATACCCAAGGGTTTGGAAGAAATTTGGTACACATCAAGTGAACACAAAACAGTCAATCCTATCAGAAGAAAACAAAAGCAAACATAAAGAAAATGTGATAAACAAGGAAATTATATGAAAGGAACCATAGATAAATTAATATCAATATTAATACTCCAAATATTAATACTCCCAAGTACCTTCCCATCTAAATTCATAAAGGAAACATTTACAGACTATAAGAAGACATGATACAATAGTGACAGGAAATTTCAATGCCCCTCTCTGTTTTGGTTAAGTAACACATAAAAAGAGGAAAAAAATGGAAGTGAAAAATTTGCTGGAGAAGACATGTCTCTTAAATGGGACTACTAAAAAATATGTATCCCAGCTTCACATGCAACGTAACAAAAAAATGTTAAGTATAGGCAATGTCAATTATAGGAAGGCATGAAACCATAAAAATAGTAATCAATTCAGGGAGTTCAAATAACAGACCCAAATGAAAATGCTCAACAAGATTCTAAATAATGGATCAGAGAAAATGATTAAATGATTAAAAAAAATACTAAAATTTCTGGGATGAACTAAAGCAGAGCTTAGGGGGGGAAATACTATAAAAATATAAACTGAATAGCAACACTAGAAAGAAAAATCTTAAAACAGAATTAGATTAACTGGGAACTAAAATTAAAAGGTTCTTGGAAAAGATTTTAAATACTTTAAAAATGAAGAAAATCAAAATACTAGGAACAAAATCATAACAAAACCGAACATAAGAAATTGAGGAATACCCTTAAATTAAAAACTCAGGTGTCAGAAGAGAATTATCTGTAAAAGAACTAAGAGATTATAATGGATTCTTGAGAGAACTCTTAACACAAACAATACTCATGCTACACAAATTCTCAATATTGAGCATTCTTCTAGATTCCTTTTGGAAGTGTTCTAATACCAGTGAAGCACAAGCTATATAATACAGATCAATATATCAGTAGATCAAAAAATTTAAGCAATTTTGTAAGGCTACAATTATTTATCTAAGAAATGACAATAATTGGAATCCACAATATATAAACATCAGTTGTTAAAAGTATATCTGCAGACTCAAGGTAACCTGGAAAAGAGCAGAAAGGCTCTGCTCCCCAGGGTCAGAGGGGTGGCCCGCCAGAGCGAAAGAACTTCAGCCTCCAGGAGGCAGCCCCAGGGCACTGGGAGCCCCGGCTCACAGCAGTGGGGGAGTCTCCTGAGCTGCACCCTGAGGAGCACCAGGCACAAAGTGGGGCAACAGCTGGGGACCTCTGCCAGAGCCAGCACGTGGAGCCCAGCCCTCAGGGCACACAGCAAGCAGCTTGATCTTTCTGCAGCCCAGATCGGGAAACAGAAGCAGGAGGAGCCCATAAGCAGGAGCCCCCAGGGCATGAGCCCATTGAGCTGAGGGAGGGGAGTGGAGAGAGAGAGAGAGAGAGAGAGAGAGAGAGAGAGAGAGAGAGAGAGACACTGCGGAGAGCTCTGTCCTCTGCCCCTGGAACAGGACTCTGGGGATCTGCCCACATTCAGATCCTGATCGCAGTCTAGACCCCCCCCCCATAGAACAGCAGTGGCCCCCCTCACCTCAGCCCCATGGCAGAGGGGGCACTTATGGTCATTCACAGACCAGGAGGGAGGACAGAGCCTCACACACTGAGACCGTTGTGGGACTGTCCCAAAAGCTCAGGAAGCACCCCAAAAAACAGGCTTAGGCTGGGAAAATGAGCAAGCAAAGAAACAAGAGGAAGACCATTGAGAAATATTTTGCAAATGAGCCCAAGAAGGATCAAAATACTCAAGTCGGAAAATGAGGAAACAAAACCTCCTGCATCTGAAGACTCCAAGAAAAACAGAAATTGGGCTCAGGCTATGACAGAGCTCAAAAAAGACTTTGAAAATCAAATGAGGGAGTGGGAAGAAAAACTGGGAAAAGGAGAGAGATGCAGGAAAAACATGAAAATGAAGTCAGCAGCTTAGTCAAGGAAATCCAAAAAAATGCTGAAGAAAATAGCATGCTAAAAAGCAGCTTAGGTCAAATGGATAAAACAGTTCGAAAAGTTATTGAGGAGAAGAATGCTTTAAAAAGCAAAATTGGACAGATGGAAAAAGAGATAAGAAAACTCTCTGAGGAGAACAAATCCTTCAGACAAAGAATAGAATTCAGGGAGATTGATGAATTTACCAGAAATCAGGAATCAACACTTCAAAACCAAAAAAAATGAAAAATTAGAAGAAAATGTGAAATATCTCATTGGAAAAACAACTGATATGGAAAACAGACTTAGGAAAGATAATTTAAAAATTATTGGAATACCTGAAAGTCATGATCAGGAAAAGAGCCTTGACAGCATTTTCAAAGAATTACTACAGGAAAATTGCCCTGATATTCTAGAAGCAGAGGGCAAAATAGAAATGGAAAGAATCCACCGATCCCCCCCGAGAAAGAGATCCCAAAAAACCAACCCCCAGGAATATTATAGCCAAGTTCCAGAACTCCCAAGTCAAAGAGAAAATATTACAAGCAGCCAGAAGGACACAATTCAAATACCATGGAGCTGCAATCAGGATCTCACAGGACTTAGCAGCAACTACATTAAAAAGCTCGTAGGGCTTGGAATATCATATACTGGAAGGCAAAAGAGCTTAGAATGCAGCCAAGAATGAATTACCCAGCAAGGCTGAATGTCCTCTTCCAGGGAAAAAGATGGACTTTCAATGAACCAGGGGAATTTCAAATGTTCCTTTTGGAATGGCCAGAGCTGAACAGAAGGTTTGATCTTCAGATACAGGACTCAGGTGAAGCATGGAGATTGGAGGAGAGGGGGGGAAATATGAGGGACTTAGAAGCACCAAAAAATTTAAATAACCTAGAACTAGCTCTGAAACAGCAGTATGAAAAAGCCTGAAGCTTAATAGAGAAGCTTCCCCAATTCCCTAATAAAGTTCAAGGTGAAGAAATAGGGTAGAAAAATAAGTAAACAAGAAACTGATAATAAAAACTACTATGGTGACAGGGAAGATCAGGATACACACTCAATGAAAATAAAGCAGCTAGAAGCAAAGAGAAATGCAAGCTGGGCAAAAGTCCTAACAAGAATGGAGTAGCTAAAAGATTTTCAAAATCAGAGTGGTAGAGAAAAAATTAGAGAAATGAAAAGCAAAGGAAGAAAATTCTGAAAAAAAGTTTGATAAAAGGCACAAAACTACTAAACATCTTTAGAATTGATCAAATGAAAAAAGAGGTACAAAATCAAACAGAATTGGTCAAATAAAAAAAGGAGACAAAACTCACTGAAGAAAATGTTCCTTAATTAGAATTGTGTAAGAAGTTAATGACTCCATGAGGCAAGATAAAGTCAAAAGAACTAAAAAGTGAAATAATCAGATTTTTTTTTTTTGCGAGGCAAATGGGGTTAAGTGGCTTGCCCAAGGCCACACAGCTAGGTCATTATTAAGTGTCTGAGACCAGATTTGAACTTAGGTACTCCTGACCCCAAGGCTGGTGCTCTATCCACTGTGCCACCTAGCTGCCCCATGAAATATCAAATTGGAGAGAAAAAAAACTGACCTGGAAATTGGATGGAGATGATTTAAGAATTAAGAAAAAAGTTTTTTGATTACCTGAAAACCATCATGAAAAAGCTTAGATAAGTCAAGAAATTATGAAGGAAAACTACTTTGATATCCTAGAACCAGAAGGTTAAATGAATAGTGTGGATTTCTTTAAGCATTGACAGATTTAATGACTCTTCAGCATCATAATTCCAAAGCATCAGTTCTATAGCACTCAACTTTCCTTGTAGTTCAACTTTCACAGTCACACATTACCATTGGAACAAATATTGTTTCATTATACAGACATTTGTCAGCAAGGTGATGACACTACTTTTTAGTTGATTTGTGCATTCATGTTCTTATTTTTCCACATCCAGGAGAGGTCATTCCTTATCAGACCCAGATCTATTGTCCATATCAGGTTTAGGTAAAACTCAGATAAATGGAGTTTAATCAGGATCATGCAATGATGGGAGAATCCAACTTTAAGACAATAGAAGAATGAATGACTCAAGGTTCCTTCACTAGGTCAAGTTCAATTTAAAAAACTGCAAGCCTGATAGTTAACAGTGGAAATGTACAAACTCTTGTTTTATTTTTATGCTTCTATGGGCAGTAGGATTATTTAGCCTTAGACTTCATATTGGAGTCATCTTATAATTACAAACTATGACTATAACATCGAAAATATAAAGTTTGTAATTATTACACTCATTCAAATGTCAGCTCCTTTATAGAGCAGAGGCTGCTCTAAGATTAGTTTTTGATTTGTATCTCTAGAACTTAGCACAATACTTCAGGCATAGTAAACACTTAATAGATTCTTTTTTCATTTATTTCCGTAGTTTAACTAGCTTCTGGAATCTTTTCTACAAGCCTCTATACCAAAGATATTTTTAGGATTTTTTAAAACAAAAATTATACTTAAAACAAAGATATTTCCCTTCTTACCAATTTGATTCCAATTAAAGCAACACCTGAAATGCTATGATTTAAAAAAAATAATGCCTCTTAAATGGAATTATTATGTTTAAGGACCTTTGCCAGGTGCTGTAAATATAAAAACAAAAACAGTCCCTGTCCTCAAGTAGGTTTTGTTTGATATGCTGAGTGATACAACACCCAAATATAAATTATATACAAAATAGTTAAAGGAAAAAATGAAAAAAAAAAGAACTATGAAGCTCAAGACTAGTTTCTTGTAGAAGTTGACAGGAATAGAACATTGAAAGGAAGGTAAGGATCCTAAGAAGTAATAGTACAATTGAAGCATAGAAGCAGGAGAGAAATGCTTATAACAACTCAGAACTTTTACCTCCCCTAATCAAATTGGTAAAGATGGAAATAATGTTAAAGGGGTCATGGGAAAATAAACATGCATTATTAAGTTGTGATTTAAGTCCTGATATTCTGAAAAATACTTTGGAATTATGAAAAAAAGTCACCAGGTATTTGGAATTATGTAAAAACAAGTCACTAGGTTTTAGGGGTTTGGGTTTAGATTATGTGTAAGAAGTTTGTATTGCAAATAGTCTAGTAGAAGTCATAACTTGACTGCTTTCCAAAAACAGTTGGGTTGGTCCAAATTCCTTAGTGCCAACCTAGGCCCCAACACCCCCCCACACTCAGAATTCGGTAGAAACCATAACAGCTTTGACTATGTTGCAAATCAAATTTATTTCAAATTTTTAATGCTGTTTCTATTCAGCGATACTACTAAATACTCAAAGGTGATCAAAGACAATTCATTCATTACCATAAACAACACTATGATAACAAGAAACTGGAAATAATAGTTGCTTATTCACTGAAGAATGACTGAACAAATGATATGAATGTAGTGGAATATTATAGGGCTATAAGAACTGATGAAATATGAAAGATTCACAGAAAAAACGAACACTCTATCCACTGAGACACTTACCTGCCCTTTTTTTTTGTAGGTTTTTTTTTGTAAGGCAAACGGGGTTAAGTGGCTTGCCCAAGGCCACACAGCTAGGTAATTATTAAGTGTCTGAGATTGGATTTGAACCCAGGTACTCCTGACTCCAGGGTTGCTGCTTTATCCACTACACCACCTAGCCGCCCCCCTGCCCTTCCATGTAATTTCTTACTGCACATTATTGATCTACATTATTACAAATTGTTTTGCCATTCTACATTTGATGTGTAACTACTTTATCCAGTTTTTTGCTACTATAATATGCAATTATAGAAATTTTAGTGAGACTGAAACCTCCTGGAAAATATCCCTAAGTAGTGGGATCTATAAGTCAAAGGATATGGACATTTTAGTCATTTCCTTAGCATAATTCCAGATTACTTTCTTAATTGGTTGGACCAAGTGGCAGATTGACCAACAGTGTTTTAGTTTATCTAGCCTATATACAATTCTATTTTCAAAAGATATTAAAACAATTTAGAAGTTAGACTGTAATCATACTTTAGAAAACCTAAAACAAGGAGACAAAATATTTATATTTCCACTTTCCTCACATTTGCCTATTAGATTGGTTGCCTACTATATAGGACAATGATAGCCTGCCCTCAAGGAGTAGCATTAGGAATACTGCCAAAATGTATGACTGTCAGAGGAGGTGGATAGGTCCAGTTACAATTTTGAGGGAGAAGAGCTGGACATTAAGAGGACTCTACTAGTAACAGTAAAATAAAAAAGACCTAAAGGAAGGCATTTGGTACAGGATCTAGAGAAGAATAATGACCTAGGGTGAAAACACAGAGAAAAGTTTTGATCTGCACCAATAGGACTGCTCGCAGTAATGAAGTATACTGAAGTATAGATGAAAAAATCAAATTCCAGTAGAGGGAATGAATATGGTTATCAACTTCTGACTGAGGGAAAAGGTAATTAGTTTGGATCTTTAATTTTTGAGTTGTTTTTATTCTTTAAAGCAGACCTCTGAGAATATAAATGTTCAGATCAGTGTTAGGGTATATTATTTAGGTAAGTTTGAGCAAAACTATTTTAAATCTACCTATCTAATCTATCCTCCATCTGTCTATCCATCTATCTATATCATCTATCTAATCTAGCTATCTAGCTATGCAGCTATACATCTATTTCACAGGGTCTTCCAAATCTCATGTGATTATATGCATATGTATGGAATTATAATAACGCACAGATCTCTGTCTATCCACATATGTCAATTATAGGACATTTATTTCACCAATCAAGAAATGTAAAAGACACAACTCTCAGGAGATCATAGATGGATACAGAAAACATCTGAAGTATGAAGTACATAAGCTTTCCTTGTAAGGGAACTGATTTGAGCTGCCAAGAAGGTAGTACCCTACCATTCTAGTGAAATACCCCTTTCTTCACAAAAACTTACACAACTTCTAAATGTATCAGTGCTACCCTTGTGGCTTGGACTCCTCACAGAAGTCAGAAACACTTTGGGCTGCTGGATAAGTAGTCCTTTTCCATTGAGTCTTTATTATTTGAGTGGCTTTTGGTAATTCTGGGGTTCAAATATAGGCCCATTGCTGCCCCATGATGTAGTTTGGGACTCTGGGTGGGGGAGTTTTTTCTTTTTCTCCTCTAAGTCATAACTTTTAAGGAGCTTCCTTTCCTAATGTATGATTAATACTCTTGAACCTAATTTTAGTTATGAGAAAGCCCACAAGGATGTCACAATTAAAAAATCTTCCTTCTTAGGTAAGAAGACTAGAATATGAAATCATACTGCCTAGAAAAATCAAACCGCCTCAATCTCTACATAAGAGATTAGGTTCATAAATATTGTGATGAACTCCTCAGACTAAATGGAAAGGGGACTTGGGCTAGTTAAAGAGAATGTTGGACTAGGAGTCTGGAAGACCTGGATCAAATATCTTGGAAAATTACTAGTTATGTGACTGTGGGCAATTAGCTAAAACTCTCTGTGCTTCAGTGTCTTTATCTCTAAAATGAAGGGGTTGAATTGGATTTGCTGTGCTCTGAGATCCCTTTCAAATCTAAATCTATGATCTTAGAAAGTGGAAAAACATAGTGACATGCATATAATTAATATTGGCTGGTTGATATTAGATTCTGCCACATGCTTCCTCAGGAATTTTTTTTCTTTTAACATTTATTGGTTCCTTTCTCCCCCACCTGTTTTTTTTTTACATAAAGTTATTTAACTCAAGTTTTATTTACCACGAAATTCAAGGGCCTTCTGCTCACAGCTTTCAGACATCTTTTGGGCAAATCTGGTGTGTGGACATATACTTAGTCCATTTCATTCCATGAACCTAAAACACCAATTGTGTCCTCCTTTGAAATCAGTCATTTCTTTTCTTTTCTTTTTTTAAATGTTTATTTATTCTCATTTTGTACAAATAATGTTTTTTATACATTAATAAAATATTCTTGTTTAAGAGTAAACAAAATACCCCTCCCCCCAAAAAAATATAGACTTGCTTGAGCGATAAAGGGGAGAGAAAAAAAATAAAAAAATAATAGTTATAATTGTAGGTATGGCAAGGTGGCGCAGTGGACAGAGCACTAGCCCTGGAGCCAGGAGCACCCGAGCCCATGTCTGGCCCCGTACACCCAACAATCACCTAGCTATGTGACGTGCAAAACACCCCAACCCCACTGCCATGAAAAAACCAAAAAAAAAGAAAAGGAAAAAACACCAAAATAAAGTAAAATAGTAATAATAGTAGGGGCGGCTGGGTGGCTGACAGAGCACTGGCCCTTGAGCCAGGAGCACCCGGGTCTAAATCTGGCCTCAGATACCCAACGATCACCCTGCTATGTGGCCCCAGGCAGGCTACCCAGCCCCATTTGCCCTGCACCCCCCCCCCAATAATAATAAAAATGTGCTTCAGTCTGTGTTCCAACACCACCAACTCTGTCGCAGATGGATGACATTCTTTATGGTAAGTCCATCACAAAAGATACTTCCATATTTTTTTCCACCATTGCCATTGCTGATTACAACTCCCTCCTTTTGTATTTCTCCACTACTGTGTACTATATTTTCTCTCTCCTTTCACTCTGACTCTGCTGTAGGGTAGCTGAGTGGCACAGCAGACAGATACCTGGCCCTGGGGCCAAGAGGCACCAAACCCCCATACCACCCCTTAGGCCCAGCATCCACCTGGCCCTATGGTCTTGGACAGGCCATCCAATCCCAGCCCCTTGCAAGAAGTAAAAAGAAAATGTGTTATATCTGACCACTCTCTCCCCCATGGTCCATCCTCTCCATCATTCACATCCCTACCCCTTACCCCTATCCCCTTCTCTGCTTCTTAATCCAGATGTCTGTACCCCATTGAGTATATATGTTGTTTCCTCTCCTAGCCACCTCTGATGAGAGCAAAGATTCCCTCACTCCCCCTTGCCTTCCCCCCTTCCATATCATTGCAATAGCTAATTGTAATAAAAAAATCTTACTATATGAAATATCTTGGCCTATTCCCCCTCTCCTTTTTCTTTCTCCCATTATATTTCCCTTTTTTCTATTGACTCCATTTTTACACCATATTTTATCTTCAAATTCAGCTTTCTCCTTTGTTTCCATCTATAAAATCTCCTCCTACCTGCTCTGTTAATTGACAAGGTTCATATGAGTATTATCAGTGTCATTTTAAGTCCATCATATTTTCCCCTTCTCCTCCAATCTCTATGCTTTACCTGAGTCCTGTATTTGAAGATCAAACTTTCTGTTCAGCTCTGGCCATTCCAAAAGGAACATTTGAAATTCCCCTGGTTCATTGAAAGTCCATCTTTTTCCCTGGAAGAGGACATTCAGTTTTGCTGGGTCGTTGATTCTTGGTTGCATTCTAAGCTCTTTTGCCTTCCAGTATATGATATTCCAAGCCCTATGAGCTTTTAATGTAGTTGCTGCTAAGTCCTGTGAGATCCTGATTGCAGCTCCATGGTATTTGAATTGTGTCCTTCTGGCTGCTTGTAATATTTTCTCTTTGACTTGGGAGTTCTGGAACTTGGCTATAATATTCCTGGGGGTTGGTTTTTTGGGGCTCTCTTTCTCGGGGGGGGGATTGGTGGATTCTCTACATTTCTATTTTGCCCTCTGCTTCTAGAATATCAGGGCAATTTTCCTGTAATAAGTCTTTGAAAATGATGTCAAGGCTCTTTTCCTGATCATGACTTTCAGGTATTACAATAATTTTTAAATTATCTTTCCTAACGTTGTTTTCCATATCAGTTGTTTTTTCAATGAGATGTTTCACATTTTCTTCTAATTTTTCATTTTTTGGTTTTTGAAGTATTGAGTCCTGGTTTCTCGTAAATTCATCAATCTCCCTGAGTTCTATTCTTCATCTGAAGGATTTGTTTTCCTCAGAGAGCTTTCTTATCTCTTTTTCCATCTGGCTAATTCTGCTTTTTAAAGCATTCTTCTCCTCAATAGCCTTTTGAACTGTTTTATCCATTTGACCTAAACTGGTTTTTAGCATGCTATTTTCTTCAGCATTTTTTTGGATTTCCTTGACTAAGCTGCTGACTTCATTTTCATGTTTTTCCTGCTTCTCTCTCCTTTCTTTTCCCAGTTTTTCTTCTAACTCCCTCATTTGATTTTCAAAGTCTTTTTTTGAGCTCTGTCATAGCCTGAGTCCAATTTCTGTTTTTCTTGGAGTCTTTAGATGCAGGAGCTTGTGCTTCCTCATCTTCAGACTAAGTTTTTTTTTTTTTAGTTTTTTTTTTTAGTTTTTGCAAGGCAAATGGGGTTAAGTGGCTTGCCAAAGGCCACACAGCTAGGTAATTATTAAGTGTCTGAGACCAGATTTGAACCCAGGTACGCCTGACTCCAAGGTCGGTACTTTATCCAATGTACCACGTAGCCACCCCTAGACCAAGTGTTTTTGATCCTTCTTTGGCTCACAGGCAAAATATTTCTCAATGGTGTTCCTCTTTTTTCTCTGCTTGCTCATTTCCCCAGCCTTAACCTGTTTTGGGGGTGCTTCCTGAGCTTTTGGGACACTCCCACAAGGATCTCAGTGTATGAGGCTCTGTCCTCCTGGTCTGTGAATGACCATAAGCGCCCCCCTCTGCTATGGGGCTGAGGTGGGGGGGGGGCTGCTGTTCTGTGTGGGGGGGGGCTAGACTGCAATCAGGATCTGAATGTGGTCAGAACCCCAGAGTCCTGTTCCAGGGCCAAAAGACAGAGCTCAGCAGTCCCTCTTCACTCCCCTCCCTAGTTTCAATGGGCTCATGCTCTGGGGACTACTGCTTATTGGCTCCGCCTGCTTCCTGTTTCTTGGATCTGGGCTGCTCGCTCTGGCAGAGGTCCCCACCCTTTCCCCCAAGTTGTGCCTGGTGCTCCCCGGGCCATAGATCAGGAAACTCCCCTGCCCTGGGGCTGCCTCTGGGAGGCTGAAGTTCTTTCCTTCTGGTGGGCCACCCCTCTGGTGGGCTGCCCCTCCAACCCTGGGGAGCAGAGCCTTTCTGCTCTTTTCCAGGTTACCTTGAGTAGGATAGCTGCCTCACTGGTGGGTTCTGTCTCTCGAAGATTTAGTTAGAGTCCTTAGTTCATAAGTTTTATGAGAGAGCACCTAAGACAGGATCCTCTCTTGTCGCCATCTTGGCTCTGCCTCTCCTCCCCCACCTGTTAACACCAATTTTCTTTTTTTCATTTCATTTATTTGTTTATACTCATTATCTATTCCTCACACTTCCTCTTCCCTTAAGTGAGCAGAAAAACAAAACAAACACCAAACCCCTCATTACAAATAAACATAATCTTAGGAAATGAATCCCTACATTGTCCATATCCAAAAAAATAAGACTCATTTTTCATTTTTAAGTACATCTCCTCTCTTGCAAGTGGTGGTTAGTCAGCCAATAAACTTTAAGAATGTACCTTGTGATGGGGTGGCTAGGTGGCGAAGTGGATAGAGCACTGGCCCTGAAGTTAGGAGTACACTTAATATTACCTATGTGGCCTTGGGCAAGCCACTTAACCCCATTGCCTTGGGGAAAAAAACAACATAAAAAAAATGTACTATGTGGGGAATATGTTTAACATGAGTGTACAAGTATAACCTATATCAGATTACTTGCTGTCAAAGGCAAGAGGAGGGAAGAGAGAGAGAAAAAAAATGTGGGACTCGAATGTTGAAAACTATTTTTACATGTATTTGGGAAAAAAATAAATGTATCAGATCTGGTGTTACAAAGAAAGGCAAAGAAATAGCATCCTTGAGTAGCTCACTGTCTAATGGTAAAATAGAAAAGAAATATGTACTAAGCATCTACCATGTGCCAGATAATGTGCTAACCACTTTACAAATATCTCATTTAGTCCTCTCAATAACCCTGAAAGCTAAGCTCTATTATTATTCCATTTTACAGAAGAGTAAACTGAGACAAAGGTTAAGTGATCTGTTCAGGGACAATCAAACAGTAGATGTATCTTTAATCCTTTGGCAATATGGTTTTTCATTTCACTGATCAGAATCCTAGTCTTTCAAAGCTATTTTTCTTTATAATGTTAGCTATTGTTTACATTTTTCTCCTTATTCTCCTCACTTCATTCTGTATTATTTCAAAGAGATCTAGCCAATTTCCTTTAAAAACCAATTCAACTTCCTATTTCAATTTGGATAATTCTCTTTATTGTTATTGTTTCTTTGTGTTACAACCTTATACATTAACAGTTACAACTCTTTGTCTACATGCTTTTGTCTCTCTCTCTCTCTCTCTCTCTCTCTCTCTCTCTCTCTCTCTCTCTCTCTGTGTAGATTTATATAGCTCAATACCTACAGAGTTTTCCAACTTATATCTAAAATAAGTTATTGTAACTTAGAAATCAGAATTGTACAGTAGGGGAATCTTGATACTCTATTCCTTATATACCAGTGCCATTTCTTGGGCTAGGAATGCTCATATGTAGGTATACAAAAAGGTGGCAGTAAGACAGGGATCTGAATCCTAGGAATTCACTTGGGAAGGTAATTCTGCCCTAAGGCAAACCTTAGGATTGCACCTCCTTATCATTCCTGAAGAAAGATGCAAAGGAAATGGGGCTAAAGAAGTGAGAGTTGACCTGTTGGTTCTCTTTTATAGGCTGACATAGAACTTTACTCCACCATCAAGAATAGCCCTCCTAAGAAGTCCAGCAAATCAAATAGTCTTGGGACAATCCTAGTCACTGGAAAATGATCAGGCATGGTCTTTTATCCTCTTTTAAGTGTCAATAAGGGGGCAGCTAGGTGTTGCAGTGGATAGAGCACTGGCCCTGAACATTTAATAATTGCATAGTTGTGTGACCTTAGGCAAATCACTTAATCCCATTGCCTTAAATAATAAAAATTTTTATTAAAAAGGTATCAAGAAGGCCAATGAATGTTTCTACCCTCTCAATGAAGGGGACTTTCTGATCTCAGACAAAAATTCCCACCCTTTTAGCTCAAATTGATTAGGGAACCTTTTTAATTGACCTTGTCCTACAAGAAATAACCTAAAGACTCCTCATGTTAAATTTGGTCAACATATAATAATTAGTTGCTGGATGAATGAACATGCTTTCAGAGTCTTGAGTATCTGGGGAACCTGTTGGAGGCAAAGGATTTTGCTATGTGTCTATTTGATATTGTGTGCACTGAAGAAAGGGGAAAAGAAGGCATTACTAGGGGGACAGAATTAGGTCTATAGCAGAACTATTCCTCTGACTAGCTCAAGGCATGGTATTCTTTTCTTAGGAGAATACTTTAATAACTAGCCTGAATTCAGTTGAAATTAGGAGCTATTTTTTTTCTCTATGAAAAACCTCTAGTTACCATTTCAACTTGAATCATTTTCTTCATAGGCATTAACTCATTTCTTTTTCCTTCATTTACTGTTATGACCTCATTTGTATAGATCAATTCATAGTTTTCCCAAATTATTCCTATAATATATTGTAATAATTTACAAATCAGTATAATACTGTAGGCCCATGAATGAGAAAAATCTATCGTGAAAAATCACAAAGATTCACCAACTGTTAAGACCAAGAGTCACAGGGACAGGTTGATTTCTTAGAGTCCAGTTTCCCACTTGTGAATGGCACAAATTGTTGCAAGAGCTCCATCTAGCTTTGATATTCTTTGTAGTCATTTAACCAAAATGGCCCTGATTTTTAAAACATGGCATCATAAAGAGACAATTCTATTATTTGAAACTTCAAATTTTCCAATCTGGAACTCAAATTGTGGTATGGGCTATTCTAGAGTTTACCTACCTGTTCATTCCCCAAAGTGAATCTGGTCAGGGAGTTTCCATGTTACCTTGTCTTGTCCTAATAGAATGAATTAAATTGAAGTTGATATGTACAAGCTAGTCCTTATATGTAGAATGCTTTGCTAGATCTGAGATGGTTCATATGTCTGTTGTTTAGTCATTTTCTAGTTTTTTTTCTGTTATTCATAATGCTATTTGGAATTTTCTTGGCAAAAGTACTGGAATAATCTGTCATTTTCTTCTCCAGCTTATTTTATAGATGAGGAAATGGAGGCAAACAAGATAAAGTGACTTGCACAGGGTCACATAGTGTCTGAAGTGAAATTTGATCTCCTGTCTTCTTGACTCTGGGTTCCATCCATTGTTCCACCTAGCTGCCCTCATTTCTGAGATATTCACCTCTATAAGACAGTTTTTACTCTTAGGTAGCTTAAAGTTTGTAAAAGAATGTGACATAATAGAACAGTATATTCACACATACCATTATGTATGTGTTTGTATGTATATACATACAAATACATCATCCAGACTATTTCAATAACTTCCTTTGTGGTTTTCAATCCTTCATACACACAGTTGATCTAATACTATCATTCAACTATTCAAGACCTTTCAATTCTCCAATTTCAAAAAGAATACTGAAGTACAAGCTCCTCAGGTTGGTATTCAAAGCTCTACATCCAAGGTAACAAGATAGGATAGCAGAGAGAATGCTGGGCATGGAGGAAGACTTGAGTTAAAATCCTGCCTTAGACATTTACTAGCTGTTTGATCCTACGCAAGTGATTTAGCTTCTATAATGCTTCAATTTCCTCAACAATAACTGATGATAATAAAAGCACTTATCTTAGAGGGTTGTTGTGAGGATCAAATGTGGTATTATTTTTAAGCATAATATCATAATTTGTTGATTTATTGCCTATTTTAGACCAATATTATTAATGAAATTTAGCAATAATACTAATTCCTGATCCATTTAAAAATAAATATAGAAGGAAACAGATTTGTTTTCCTTTGTTCACATTATCTAATTGCCTTTTGTTCCTCTCTTGCAAAATGGATTTAACTCCCACTGTCTTGAAGATTAAAAAAAAAACCTTCATATCTGCTGCAGACTAGTATTTTTCTGTCAGAATAACAAATAAATTGCTTGTCTAGATATGTTCTTTAATGTATATTAGAAAATCTTTTCAAGGTAAACAAAGCTTAGGGCAAAGTTTGGAACTGATTGAAGCTTTTAGAACAATTTCCTAGGTAACTGACTATGAAATTATTCTATAAAACTAACAATGCTTTGAAAACATATGCCAAGACATGTTTAGAAACATGATTTTTATTTTATTTTTTACAGACAGGATCAGGAACAGGATACCTTACCAACATAAAATGTGTTGTCAGTACACAGAAGTTTAGCATTTCTTTTGTTTTCAACTGCTAATATTTAAGATCGAAAATAAGTATCCAAGTGAGAAATCCTAAATACAATCCTTCATCAACTCTAGGAACTCATGACTCAATTAGTCTTGTTGACTACATGAGTACTTGTATTTAGAAAGAAGAGATGCTAGTCCTTGTTGCTGGTAGGATTTTTGTTTCTTCAGTGCTCTTAAGAACTTTGTACTTTCATTGCTCTGCTTGGCTTACTATTAGGCTGCTGGACAGGAGTTAATGCTCACAGCCCCACTGACTAGAGCTGCTTTACTGAAGCTTACTGGGCGTTCATCAATCACAAAGTTTCGGATGCAGCCAGAGAAGGGCCTTCCCACAGTCAAGCTTGGTGTTAGGAGAGATTCTGCAAGGAGAAAGAAAAGGAATTATTTCATCCCAAGCCCAGACATAACTGAACTGTGAAAAATATGTGTAATGTTGCAAGCAAGGTCATGGTGATTTATGCACAAAAGAATAGCTAGTTACTGAATTAGATTAGGCAGAATCTGACTTTAGGCCATTAGAACAAAGCAAAGAGAGATCCTGAAGACCATAAACTATTCATCTTCTCTTTTCTATAGGCAATTCATATGTGAAACCCCAATTCTTAGGGAAAGTATATAATAGCTTCATAAAGTCTTCATCCAACTGTAAAATTGAGATTTAAGAAAAGTCAATTTAATACTGATATTTTATGAGCAATTTTTCTCTGAAATATATAACTCATGTTTTGCCTTGAGTTTCATGGTCAAGTTCCTATTTGTGATTCAGTTAGTCTAGTTTTATCCAAGGTTGAAATGGTTATTTATAAAATATTGTGGCTTTGTATCTCATTCAGAGATTAGTTTATACATTCATCCTATATGGTGAAAAATCTCACATTGTGAAAAATATTCTTTCAGGACAGGATTGTCCAAACAGATTTAGCAGTAAATGAAGTAGATTGGGATATGTTGGACTTTAGATTGCTAAACTTCTGTTGGAGCATCAATACTTCAGAAATAAAGACTTGATGTATTGGTATGTCTTCTATAGTTAAGAATGTATGAATAATGCAAATTAAAGTGTGTATACATTTTCCTCCAGAGTCTAATTGTTAAATATTTACCAGAACGCCCCTGTATTGCTTTATAAACACTGCTTGAACTCAATAGGAGAGAAGACTTAGAGACAGAGCTCATCACCAGACTTTTTGCCTTACCACTATGGGTTAATAGTTACTAATAGGATGGCAATGATAATGATGACTACCATGACAACTATATTACCACCACCACCAAGTTTGAAAAATGTTTCATATCCATTTGAGCCTCATGAAACCCCTGGGGTGGAGAAGCTTTAAAAGAAGTCAGTATGTCTCAGAGAGTAGATGGAACTGAAATCACTATAATGTAAATAGTTGAATGTATGTTTTATTATTTTTCTTCTCACAATACCCAGATAAACAATTAATATGGAAAAAGAGAATTTGGACTTCTACTTTAATAGAAAAAGAATAAATTAAAACTTAGTTGGCAGGAAAATTAATGATTGAAGGAAAAATTATTTTGAAAGTTTTATACATAAGTGAATATTTTAGGCATGGTTTCATCTTTTTTAATAGAATTTTATTTTTTCAATTATATGTAAAGGCAATTTTTAATATTTTTGGGACAGGGTCTGGTGGGAACAGAATAATCTAATACAGTAGTATATGGAAAATAGAAAGGACTATAAGCTTTAGAAAGCATGTTTGTTTCTTGGCACTGCTATCTTTGGATTTTGAGCACCAAAGAAAAGTTGTGGAAGTTAGAAATAGTAATGTCAATTTTCTGAATGACTTAAAGTCAAATTTCAGAATAAAAGCTTGGCAGCATTAGGATAGAGATGGAGGTTGGTTGATATTTTTTTTGAGGTGGAGTGATGAAAAGGTTATGTTTTAATCTCTATATAAATCACTTTAACTTCTGAATTACTTATCATTATTGTTTCCACTGCTTTTTGGAAGATCCCCAGAAGGCAGTGTTTTTTAAGCACTCAGTATATAATTCATTAATTGATGATTTCTTCCCCCACCCCAGTTCTCTTTTGTGCTCCCACTTCTTACTTTACTTTGAGAAAGGTGTTATGAACACCTTGGCAGGAGATAGTCTGCAATGTCTTTATAAGAAAGTAAATCAAAATCTTCACATATCCCACATAAAAACAAAACAAATTCCAGAAGCAAAGGTTTAGAAATCTTAATTCTACATCTGCCCCAGCAATCATAACATTTTTACTTGGGGACTTCTGCTATTGTTTTTAAATATTAGAAATGAAAGTATGATTAAGATGTAAAATTTTTTTTAGTTCATAGGAAAGTCTTGAAAAAACCTTTTTTGATTCTTAAAATATTTTCTTAATACGACTCTAAAATATTCTGTATTCTTCATTGATAATATAATTTGCTTTACTGATAATGTTTATAGAGTCACAACTGGCAGCTTTACTTTATGATTATCTCTACAATGGAATGAGAAGGCATATGTATACAGCTGTTGTTTCCATTTTGGAGAAGGAAAAATGATATCTCCCCCTTCTTCTTTTCTAGCCCAGTTGTGGGTAGTGATAACAGATAGAAGTGGGTATGTATGTATGTGTTGGGGGGGGTCCCAAAATTCCCAAGATTCTGGAGAAATTTACAAGACTAGTTTTTTCCTTAACTCTAGCTTTTAGTGGCTGGTGAAGTGGGGTGCTAAGGAATTCTGTAAATCTATGATGATAGAATAAAATCTTTTATCTTAGCAAAGTCAGATTTTCCAGTTCTCTGTGATCTCTTTGTTATCTTAGGTAAGGTCTCACAACTTTGAATGCCTTTTTTAAGAAATGAAAGAATTTTAGTGTCCTTTGACATAGGTGAAGGATGAAAATCAATAATCAAGGGATTTTCAACAATGTAATGACTGTTGTGTGAAACTAATTTTGAATTGAATCAATAATACCGTTGCTTCTGGGGAATGTCAACTGACATAGTTTCACTCACCATGCCAGTGACTTCCCAGGCTAAAATTCCCTTCCATGGCCAACATTTTCTTGGAAGTGATATTTCACTCTATTAGAATGTAAATATCTTGAAGGTGGGCACATTTCATTTTTTTTCATTCTTGTATTAGTTTCTCTAATGCCTGACTTATAGTAAGAGCTAAATGAATATAACTTTAATTCATTTTTTAAAAAAATCTTACCTGGAACACCTCCAACAAATACGGGTTCCCTGTGATCAACCGATTTTGGATTGAGGGGACCAACCACATGATTGACTTCAGAATCTACATCCAATTGAACCACATTGGAATCTCTAATAACTGAAATGCAATGGAGAAGTTGACCGTAAGTCATATCCAACAGTATTTACTTTGTATATATAAAAAAGTCAAATTTACTTTGCAAAGTATTTGTTATTCAAAATATTTTTCATTCATTTTATTTTTATATCTATTAATATAGATATGTATATATACTTTACATACACATACATATAGGTACATGCTCACACATAAGATCTCACAGTTCTGGAACAAAGGTTAAGAAAAGGGGAGTTGTGGGTAGAATTATATTTGAATTCCACTTCTAATATTTACTAGTTGTATCATCAAGAAAAGTCACTTTATCTCTATGAATTTGTTTTCTTTTCTATAAAAATAGAATAATAAACCCAAAGTATCTGTGTCTTAGAATTTATGAGGACCAAATGAAATTGGGTTTTTGTTATAAGGGACTACAATCTGGGTAGGAGGAAAGGAGGGATATATTTGGAAATGAAGGTAATGGGAAAAAAATACATTTTAAGAATGAGATAGTTTGAATAAGGTACTTTGTAAACATTAAAGTTCAACATATATATCAATTATGGTTATCAATCTTAATAAATAATTACTATAACATTTTATAGTTGTGGGATAAGAAAATAATTTGAAGATTTTTATCCTATGTTTTTGCTTTAGAAAATATATGTGATTTATAAAATTTTACATATTTTCTTTTATAATCTATTTTTTCAATGTATATAGTTTTTTTTTAAAGATTTTTTCAAGGCAATGGGGTTAAGTGGCTTGTCCAAGGCCACACAGCTAGGTAATTATTAAGTGTCTGAGGTCAGATTTGAACTCAGGTAATCCCGACTCCAAGGCTGGTGCTCTATCCACTGTGCCACCTAGCTGTCCCTCAATGTATATAGTTCTTAATCATGCACTGAACTAGATTTTTAGCATATCATAGACATGACATTTAACAATGAGTGAATTTAAAATTCAAAAATTTTATTTAAATTAAAAACAGTATCATGCATGTTCCATGACTTGAGGGATGGGGAGCAACCTCTAGAAAATATTTAGAGTCAACAAATCTCTTTAGCTAAAAGTATAAGCATTTTTTTTTTGCTACTTTCCTTGGTTATTTTAATCATATATCACTCCATCTGTAGTATTGCTCATAATCCACATTCCACATAGGTTTCAACCCTACATGAGTGCTTATGTCCATTCCTTTCAAGATAACAAATACTTTACATTTACTCACCTGTTATTCTGTGCCATCTGCCATCACAGAGGCTCTGTTTCGGTGTAACTGAAGTAGAAAAGTCTCTGATACCATTGTTAACCTTTGTTATGACCTGTAAAAATGATATGAAATCATTTGCCCTTTTAATGAACTGAAAATTATTTTATGTTTTGCTTTTTCCCACAGTTATGTTTGGCATTTTCCTTATTGAAACAGAATTCCTAATTAACTTATCCATAGCTTCAGACAAAGAGATATTTTCCATACTTGTACACTAGGGGACACTCTTTTGCCAGATAAGTCAAGTAATCTTTATATATTCTAGTCGGTAAATGAGAAATCCAAAATGGCAAATTTTAGGAAAAAAAAAAGAAAGCATAGAAAGTGAATAGATGAAATTCTTTTATGGATATTTTATATGACTTAGCAGAAAAAAAATTTACTTGAACTTGGATAAGTTATTTATATCTGAAATATCATTGAAAATGTAGCTTTTTCTTTATTAGTACTTACATGCAATACTCTTAAGAATCTATTGTTGAATCATTTCAGTTTTCTTGGCAAAGATACCAGAATCTGAGCTATTCCCTTCTCCAGATGAAGAGCTGAGGCAAATGGTGTGAAATGACTTGTCTTGGGTTACAGAGCTAGTGTCAGGGGTTCAATTTGAACTGAATCCAGGGTCAGTGTTACCAAGCAGCCCTCTTAAGAATCTAATGTAATGTTATTTTGTAGTAGAAGTTTTTTTAAATTATAATTGAAAAGTTTCCGATTGCCAATAATTAAGAAAAAGGATACAGATTAAATTTGGTGGTAGATGGTATGGAATCTGATTATAATGCTTTTAGGGCCATAGTTTATTTCATGACAAAGTATATTTACTTTTTCTACTTTGTCAAGGGGGATGCAATGGAGGGGGGGGTATTATGATATCATTTTGTTATTCTTGTTTTTTTTTGGGGGGGGTTGCAAGGCAATGGGTTTAAGTGGTTTGCCCAAGGCTACACAGCCAGGTAATTATTAAGTGTCTGAGGCCGATTTGAATTTAGGTACTCCTGACTCCAGGGCTGGTGCTCTATCTACTGCGCCACCCAGCCTCCCCAAAATATTAACAGCAGTTCTTTTTGTAGAAGCAAAGAATTGGAAATTGAAGGGATGCCCATCATCTGTGGAATGACTGAACAAATTACGGTATATGAATGTGATGGAGTACTATTGTTCTGTAAGAAATTATGAGTAGGAGCGGCTAGGTGGTGCAGTGGATAAAGCACGGGCCCTGGAGTCAGGAGTACCTGGGTTCAAATCTGATCTCAGACATTTAATAATTACCTAGCTGTGTGGCCTTGGGCAAGCCACTTAACTCCATTTGCCTTGCAAAAACCTTAAAAAAACCCCCACAAGAAATCATGAGTAGACAGACTTTAGAAAAGCTTGGAATGTTTTGTGTGAACTGATGCTGAGTGAAGTGAGCAGAACCAGGAGAACATTGTACACAATAGCAGCAACATTGAGATAAGCATCTTTATTCCTCTTTTTTTTGAAAGGCAATGGGGTTAAGTGACTTTCCCAAGGTCACACAGCTAAGGCAATTAAGTCTCTGAGGTGGGATTTGAACTCAGGTACTCCTGACTCCAGGGCAGGTGCTCTATCCACTGTGCCACCTAGCTGCTCCCCATTTTGCTATTCTTAAGTAACAAATTCAAATAAAACATAATCATAGAATCTCAGTTAGCAGGGACTTCAGATACTGTGTAGTTTAAACCAGACTTGACCAAATACTAACCCTACAACTAACCATCTATTCTGTGCAAAGTGTGTTCTTGCCGTATCTCTTTTATTGACAACAGTATACTAAGGGAAGAAAACTTCAAGAGGTTCACTGGAATTAAAATGCTTAAATTCAAATTTAATTCTATTAATTCCCTATTATCTCATAAGTAGGAGACTTATGTCATGATTTTATAATAGAAATCATCTGATCTGATATCCAAGAACAAGGAAAGAAGATATGAATAAGCTCCTACCTGTCCATTTTTCATGTGAACATTCAGGTACTCTCCATTCACACTATGACCATGGACCAGGATTCCTGAAGTACTTCTGGGACGAACTTCAAATGCTATCTCAAACTTCAATCCAATATTGAAAGATTCATCTGTAGAAAGAAATAGTATCAATATATAATTACACATAACATACTCCCTCCCATGTTTTATTTGAGTCTTTGATAAATAGATTTTGCATTTTTATTAATTTATTTAACATTTTCAGTCTATGTTCCAGGGAATATTTACAAAATTATTACTTTCATTATATTGTGGTATTATGAATTGTGTAACTGTAGGCAAATTACTGAACCTCTTCAAACCTGTTTTCTCATCAGTAAAATGGGGATAATACTTGCTGTACCAATCTCAAAGGATTTCTGTGAGTCTTAAATGAGTTTTTATTTATGAGGAAACTTAAAAACTTGAAGTTCCATTTAACATTGACTTTCAGCATCAATATTAAATTCAGAAAGGATTACTGCTCTCTGGAAGGGGGAACTAGGTGATTCAGTAGATAGAATGCTGGGCCTGGAGTCAGTTGTATGATTCTGGCAGACTCCCCTCACATCTATCAAATTGACTAATATGACCAAAAAGAAAAATGACAAATGTGGAAGGAGGAAAATTGGAACTATAATGCATTGTTGGTAGAGGTATGAACTGATCTAACCCTTTTGGAGAACAATTTGGAACTATGCCACAGGGCTATAAAACTGTATATCCATTGATCCAACCATACCACTACTAGATCTTTATTCCAAAGAGATCAAAGAAAAAGGAAAAGAACATATTTGTACAAAAATATTTACAGCAGCTCTCCTTGAGAGTTGCAAAGAATTGAAAATTCTACCAATTGGGGAATGACTGAAGAAGTTGTGGTATATAATTGAGAGAAAATATTATTATTCTATAAGAAATGATGAGGGGGATGACTGCAGAAAAACCTGGGAAGATTTATATTGACTCAGGTAAAGCGAAGGGAGCAGAAACAGAACATTATAACAATACTGTATGATGATCAATTGTGAGTGACTTAGGTATTCTCAGCAACACAAATGATTCAGACAATTCCAAAGGACTCTTAATGAAAAAGTCCCTCTACCATCAGACAAAGAACTGATGGAATCTGAATGCAGATCAAAGAATACCTTTAAAAGTTTTTTCTTTTTTAGGCTATGTATATTGTTTTTTTGGTTGTAGGATTTTTTTGGAAAATGTTTTAGAAATATGTTTTGCAAGATTTCACATGTATCTATATCAAATTGCCTACTTAAGGAGGGGGAAGGGAAGAGAGAGAATTTGGTACTCAAAATTTTTAAAAATGAATTTAAACTTTTTCCATGAAATTGAGAAATATTCACTGAAATACAAATATATTTGGGAAAAATAACATGCAAAATTTACTTTTTGACATTTTAGAGAAATTTAGATTTTATCCTGCAGACAAGGATTAGACAATGCTTTTTATGGTTTGAATGAAACAAAGGCACAGTGATGTTTTTGTGATTATAGTGATAGGGGTAAGAAAAAGAAAAATTAAAACTCTGTGCCAGTTAGGAAAAGCAAATAGTGTTCTCAGGCAAATGTTTATCATTTGCAAGCTGGGGACAAGGAGACTTTGGGATGTGACTAGGAAGGTGAGACTTTTACTTTGGTTCAGGATTTGATTGTCTCTAGAGCAGGAAAACAAGACAAATATAAGTCACTATGGGTGAGTAATTAGGAAACATAAAAATAAGGAGACTTGGACTTTCTCAAGGTCTTGGATTATACAATCTGTGGGTAAGTGAGTAGAAGCAAGTGGGAAAGGAGTGAAGTCTAATGGAATCAGCATAGTCAAAGAGTAAGAATGAGATCAAATAGGAGCAGAATAAGCAGTAGAAGAGAGGCAATGCAGCCCCAGTGAAAAGAGGGCTGGGTTTGAAGTCAGGGTTGGCTTTGGGGTCAGATACTCTGGTTGAAACCGCAGCTCTACCTTCTAACTACTTGTGTGACTTTGAGTAAGATCTGCAAAATGAGGGAAATGAACTTAATGGTTTCTAAGGTGTCTTTTATCTCTTAATATATGATGATATAATCCAGGAAAAGATTTAGAATCTTTTCAATGGCACCCACTAGTGCTACTTACCTGATAATTCTAATTGTAATTATTTAACTTTAAATTTTACTCATAACTATTGTGCTGAGTAACTCAGGTTTTGGGAGGGAGTTAACTTTTTGATCATTCCTTAGAATTCAACTGTTTTTCATTTGTATTGAGGTAAATTCATCCTCTCTACTCTGTTGATAAATGACTGGTATCTGCATAGTGTGGCTTTGATAGAGAGTAAGGAAAAGAAGAGTTATAGTGATAAAAGTAGAGATATATTGGGAAGTTTTGTAGTGGGGTTTTGGAAATTCTTGTCTGATAGTCCAAGAGCTTGTTCAATTAGGCTACTACCAATGAAGAAATGTTTCATGAATCACATTATTTAGCAACATGTTACCTAGAATCACATATCCTCCTTCTGCTGAAAAGTATGTTCCACTTTCCATTGGTCCTTCAAAACAAGGAGTCACACTGAATGTTTGAGAAGCAGTGGTAATTGAGGTTCCATTGAGTTGAAGATTGCTAAGACAACCACTGAAACTGTAGACTGAATTAATCTGAGGGGAAAAGAGATCAGTGGAATATTCATTTTAAATCAGTTTTCTCCTGTACTCCATAGACCACTCCATAGATAGTGTATATATACAAATATATAAATATTAAGGAAAGCAACAAGATTTGTTTATTTTTATTTATTTAACTGTTCAAATGCCTGGTTCTTTTAAATGTAGCTGCTTTTTTGTCCTGTTTACAGAATTTTACTTTAGATTTTTTTTTTTTTTGCAAGGCAATGGGGTTAAATGGCTTGCCCAAGACCACACAGCTAGGTAATTATTATTATTAAGTGTTTGAGGCTGGATTTGAACTCAGGTACTCCTGACTCCAGGACCGATGTTCTGTCCACTGTGCCACCTAGCCGCCCCTCTATAGAGTTTTTTCCTTAAATTGGATTTGTGTTACCTAGAATTTGATATTTAAACTGTGGGAGTTAAGCCAAAGAGTTTTTCATATATATATATTTATGAAGTGAACTAAATATTTAAAAATTTGATCCAAATATTTAAATATTACATCAATTATGCTTTATTATTTTGCTCATTGGCTTCATAGAAATTACTTTAGAGTATATATTTTGTCTTGCTTATTTGTGTACTTCTTTTTCTTTAGTAGAGGGTAAACTCCTTGAGGGCAAGAATTGTTTCATTTTGGTCTTAGGATTCAGCATATGACATAATTCCAGGTACAGAGTAGGCACTTCATAAATGCTCATTGGTTAACTGAGTGCTGCTAACAGTGCCTGAAAACATCTCTTGCTGGTATGTGAAAATAAGGACAATAATGCTTGTGGTCCACTCTGGCTAAGCAAATATCATAGAACTTGTTTTTTTTATATTATTCTCTGGTTAAGTGGCTCAAGAGTACAATTCTTTCTGTCTGTGAAACCTGGACCTCTCAGACATGGTAAATTTTCCATTTCAAGTATTTTCCTCATAATCTTTTCATTCCCTGGTGGTGACTTACCTAATAATTCTGATTCTAATTCTTTGACTTAAAATTTTACTCACAACTATAACAATGAATAATACATGGTGTGGGAGTGAACTACTTTTTTGGTCATATCTTTGTCTGTGTGTGTGTGTGTGTGTGTGTGTGTGTGTATCAGTTTCTCTAATAAGTCAAATGAGTGTGTAGCAAGGAAAGAGTGGTGATGGAAGGGGATAATAGAACGAAAAAAAGTATGAAGTCTTATCTAGTTCTAAAATCTATGATAGTGTGTGTGTGTGTGTGTGTGTGTGTGTGTGTGTGTGTACTTGGCATCTGTTAAGTAATTATGACTGATTGATTACCTGGACATTTTTAACAGCTTTTCCAGGAGCAACACCACCCAAATAAATAGGACTCTCAACTTTCCAGACAGTGCCAGTTGGAGGAAAACTTTCTTCTAGGACCCGGAGACCATCAATTATCAACCGACCACTGTTCTTTTCCCGAATAAATATTACCTTGATGGAAGTAAAGGAAAAATAACATAAGGACAAGACTGAGGTTACATATGGCAAAGAAATCAACTGCAAAGAAAATTATGGTTAAAATAACACATTTACTGTTAGATGAAAAGGCTCCATTTTGTAAATTTATAACTACTCTAAAGTTTTATATTTGAAGTCTTTTATATGTATATCACATTTACATGGCTATACTTATATATAATCAAATTAATTTATATGTAAATTAAATTCACAAATCTATATTGAAACCATTTATATTAATGTATTTTATCATCTGACCAGTAACTTTTTAATATTTCATCACATACACCAAATCTCCAGCCTCCTCTGTATTATCTTCAACTGAAGCAAGCTTTGGTGGACATAATATAATGGAATGAGGACTTGTTTGGAAATTGAGGATCCTCAAGTTTTAGTTTCAGATTGTCCACTGTTTTACCATGTGACTTTTAAAGGAAAACTTTTTTTAAAATTTAGGTTTTTGCAAGGCAAATGGGGTTAAGTGGCTTGCCCAAAGGAAAATTTTTAAAGGTCAACACTTTTTGGCCCCAACTTTCCAGCTTTATTATGTATTATTTACCTTTCTGCATTCTGGGTATCCAGTCAACTGACTTTTTTACTGTTGCTTTTGCATAGTCTTCCATCTCTTATATATGTATCTTTGAATTGACAATCTTTCCTTTCAATGTCTAGTTCTGCTTGAACCCAGAAAGAATCCTATTAATACCCACCAGATTTAGCATCCCCATTTTATTTGATTCTTTTTCCTGTCTTCTTCACATATTGTATTTCACTGAATAAAGAGGTCTTCCTTTACTTTCTCTCTGCTAGCTCACAGTTACCTTGTGCTACATTTTGGCTTATGGGTGCTCCTAGGTCTTGTACTGTACCCTAGAATTTTAAATCTCAATCAAATTGCATTAAGATATCTCGCTTTCTAAATTACCTTGCAATCTTTTTCACATATTTTGCATATCTTCATATATATATATGTATATACATATATGTATATATATATATATATAATATATATATATAATATATATATATATATATATATATATATCTCCATAGAGAGAATATAAGCTCCTTGTGAGTGGTAAATGCTTTATTTTTGTCTTTGGTATCTCCTGCACTTGGTATAATGCTTGGAGGAGAAAGTGAGCATGGTGATTTAGCATAGCACTCCCTTACTCAAATTCAATTCATGTGCTTTTCATGGCATCACCTCCCTGTTGTCATGGTCATCTTAGAGAGTGAAGGGCAAACATCAGATACTTAATAAATGCATGCTGATTGATTATTTCTGGTGTGAGGGAGATCTCCACAGAATACACTGCCATTCTTTGTTGCCATATGGTGGTTCTATAAATACTTGTTAAATAAAATTTCATATACCTACATATATACCTATAGCTTTATATATATATATATATATATATATGTGTGTGTGTGTGTGTGTGTATGTAGTAGATGTTTCTGTATATACACACATACATATATATGTATATATACATGTGAACATGTGTATGTCTCTAAGTGTATATAGGCAAAACCAAATATATATTTCAAAGTGAACTTGCCAAAGTTGTCTTGCCATGAAATCCCTCAGGCTACACATCTGAGTCATTCTTTTACCTTTCCATTGTGTTTTATGATCTTCGAAGAAGTTGTATACTATTCATTTTCATTTTATTCCTTTCATGAATTTGTGGAATTGACACTCCAATTACCTGACCTTAGGGAAGAGTGATTTGGTATTATAGCACTATTTCTATTAAAGGCTAATGTTTTCCAAATGTCATTTATATTAAAGCCCTACCCAGTTATTCCCACATACGCTCATCTTGGGCTTTCCTAAACTCAAATAGAACTGTTGTCTGTACCACTTAGTTTTGTCTATAAACAGATAGTGCTTCCTTGTAAAAAACCAACTATATAACTAGATAATTTATTTGTCTTGCTTTTATAATTTCACTTTAAATTTTTCTTGAATCTAACCTCATTGTGCCTTTTAATATAGAAGATATTTATTAAATCCCTTGGTTAAAGACAGTCTTATGGATTTATATATATTGAGTCAAGTAGGTATCAGGAATCTTGTCTTAATTTCCTTTGACTTTAGGAATCACAAAATAGACTTCTGTCTTTTTCAGATGCCTCAGAATAATTATATTTCAAAAGATATACTTACAGGAATGTTTTTAAAAATATATGCTAGAATGAGGAATTCCAATTCATCAAGCCATTAATGCTTATACATTTAGTTCAAGATATTTGATGATCAACTAATATTTCTTTTTTCAACTTACATCATGCCACAATCCATCATTATACTTCTCCTGACTCCTAAGCTTGAGTTTCCTATGACCAACATTAAACATGAAGACTAGCCGGCCATGTGCCACAAAAAGAGTCATGAAATCATTTTCCTCTTCATCAGAGATGTAGAAAATCATTCCATGAGAGGAGCGAGTTTTCAAACGAATGGAAAACTGAGACCTGGAAAATGAAAATTGAAAAAAAGTACTCTCTGAAAAATGGAATTTACTATAATCTCTGGCCTCCCCCAAAGCAAGATATTTATGGTGAATAATTGATAGATGGTTGTGAAATGCTTAGAACAAGAAAACACTATCTTACATGCCAAGACTAAAAATGTCTCAGTAGAATTAATGAACAATGTTGAATAGCATCTAGAGATGAATATTGTTCCTTATAGCCTTATCTTTCTTAAGTGAAAAGGTAGCATTTCATATTCAAGAAAACAGTTTTTCAGATATTAAATTTAGACCATTCAGTTGTTTGGAAAATATATTTGCCAATTTGGTTCAAATAGGTTATGATAAGAAATCTCATCCTTAAGGGGAATCAGAATTTTGCCAATTAAGAGATTTTTCAAAATAATTTAGTTGTGTTCATGGCTTTGTATCCAATGATAAAAGTCTAGATTGATTTTTTCTTTTCTGAGCAAAAATGTAAAGCATATACTATCTTTTAAAATTAATGTTACTCAATGCTAAATAAAATTATTTTAAAAAGCATATGCTATAAATGTGTATACTTACATTTGTAGCTATAGCTACATCATGTACAGGTATATGTATATGTATATGTATATATACATGTATATGTATGGATCATGGACAGGAATTGTGATTTCATTGATTTAGAGAACTTTTAGTAAGAAAGTCCCCTTTTATCAATATTCAGTCATTTTTTCAATGATGTCTGACTTCATGGCTTCATATGGGATTTTCTTGACAAAGATCGTGAAGTAGTTTGCCATTTCCTTCTCCAGTTCATTTTTCAGATGAGGAAACTGAGGCAAACAGTTAACTGACTTGCCCAGGGTCACAAAGCTGTAACTATTTGAGGTCAGATTTGAATTCAGCAAGATGAGTCTTCCTGATTCCAGGTCTAACACTCTATCCACAGTGCTATCTATGCTATCTAGCTGCCCATAAATCTTAGGTATCAGCATCCCTAAGGAAAAGCATTTCATCTCTTTAGTCTCAAGTTCTTCATCTCTAAATTGGGAATAATAATAGCATCTTCCTTCCAGGGTTATTGTAATGCTTGAAAGAGATAATACACGAAGTGTTTTGCAATTCTAAAAATAATATGCCATATATAAGCAAACTATTATTATTAGAAGGATTGGGTTTTACTTTACTTTTCAGCAAAATTTCCTTTTAAATGTTCAAATTCTTGGCGGCTGTTAGCTGTCCCTCCATACTGATAGGCGTGGGAGATTGCTTTTGGGCTGTTGGAAAGCTGACAATGAGAGTCCCGGGAAACATTCTGCTTTAGGGATTTCAGGCCAAGTGGATTCCTAGATGAATCTTTATTTTTCTCATTCTGTTGAAAAAAGTCAATGAAAAATCATATTAAAAATTTGGTACTGAAATTGTAATAGATGAAATACACTAAAAATTTAGAATTTTAAGTGTTTATTCATTTTGAACTTAAATACAAAAAAGAAAAAAAAGAAAAAGAACATTTCCATGTACACAGCACAACATTAAAAAGAGGATTCAATATAAAATCATGAATTTCTTTTTCACAGTTTATTTTTTTGAAAACTTGTAATAAATACAACACAAAATTTTCAAAAGTGCCCTGTTTTTCTATGCTGCTTTCTAAATTTTCTTTTGTTTTCTGCTGTGTACTTTTAACTTTTTTCTCCCTCCCTCTCCACTCTGCCCTACAGCAGGCTATGTAGCCTAATCATGGAATAGGCATTGCCTCAGTCAAACTGAGACCTTTTAAAGATCTTAGCTTAAAAAGTCCAAGGTCTCCCACTGCATACAGGGCCATCTTCAGCTGTCCTGATTCATGTGTGGCCACTGGACATAGATAGCTCAGAAGGAAGAAGTGACTTTGGAGAGTCCTCCCTCACTTAAATCTAATTCACTTGGATAGCATAGCATCACATCCTTGATGTCAAAGTTCTCTTCAAGAACAAAGGACAAATGACAGCAACTATACACATACGTTAAACTGTACTTTACATAGGTCTATCAGTTTTTCTTTGGATGTAGATAGCATCTTCCTTCATAGGTTCCTTTGTAGTTATGACTCTCAAAATGACAATTGCTCAAAGTTGTTCTTAGAACGATTTGTTGTTACTTTGTATAGCATTCTCCTGGTTCTTATTCTTTTAAATCTTCATTAGTTCTGTAAGTCTTTCCATGTTTGTCTAAGGTCAATTAGCTCATCATTTCTTGTAGTATCATCATATAAATTAACAAAAATAATCATTCATTATGGTTTATTGAATAAAATAAAAACTTCAGACAAATGAAACATTACCTCAATTTTCCTACCCCCCTCATTTTATAGATGAGAAAATTGAAGACTAGCAAGCTTAAAAACCTTCCTCAAGGTTGCACAGAACCCAGAGCTTCTGATTCCAGCACCCATGTTTTCACTTTTCCAGTTTGGTTTTCTGGTTTGACATGGTTATTTATAGCATCATTGCTGGGTCTCAATAGTGTTGTTATTCAACTCTTCTCCCAAGCAAGGATCCAGTAGTCAAAAGAACTCCGGATTTGGAATCAGGAGACCTAGATTTAAATCTTCACTATGCCACTTACTATTTGTATACACTTGGACAACTCATTCAACCTCTTTGAACCTCAATTTCTTCATTTGGAAAAATGATCTCTAAGGTCTCTTTAAGGTCTAAAATCCATGATCTTATTTTTACTGAAATTGAGCATACATTTTAAAAGAATAATAAAAACAGAAATTGGCAGTACAATATTCTAGGAAAAATGAATTAATAAGCTCTTCATTTTAAAGGAAACATTTATATAATTCAGCAGGTAAATTAGAATATGAAATGAAATATTATAAAGAATATACTTATTAAAACAATTATAATATAATAAGATTTTAAAAGATTGTCTATTTTAATTATGCTTGTCTTTTTTTTTGCTTGAATTCAAAATTTGGTCATTAAGTAGATTCATAGGCTGATATTTTAATTTGGTCTTCTAGAAAATAAATAAAAGAAAACCATTCATAATCTGATGTTTCTCTGAAATTTGATTATTTCATAATACATCTTTTTGGCTATGGTAATATTTTGGTTTGGATATTTTCTTTTTTTAAATAATGTTTTACCCATAATTATGCACAAAAATAATTTTTTTACATTTCTTTAAAGTTTTGGCTTCCAGATTCTATTCTTCCCTCATTTCCCCTTTTCCCTGATACAGCTTATACAAGTGCCATCATGTAAAACATGTTTCCATGTCAGTCATTTTGTGGAAGAAATCTCAACCCCCCCCCCCCAATGAAAGAAGGAAAGAAAGTGAAAAATAGCATGTTTTAATCTACATTCAGACTCCATCAATTCTTTGTCTGGAGATGGATAGCATTTTTCATTATGAGCCCTTTGGAATTGTCTTCGATCACTGTATTGCTGAGAATAGCTAAATCATTCACAGTTGATCACTGTACAATATTACTATTTCTGGGTGCAGAGATTTCCTTAATGAAAGTAAAATGTTCAAGTTTGTGAGGCTTAAATAGCCCCCATTAACACGGAAAAGAAAGTTTAATTTACACTTTAGTAGTTTATACCCTATGTTATAGTAATTAATCTTAGGTAGAGAAAGAGTGACACATAGATTTTGATAAGCAAAATGGAAGATATCAGAGGTGTGACATGAAGAACAATATCCTTGAAACATCTTTTACATAACTGAATTGATGCTATGGTGCCAGTAAATCACAGTATCAGAAATCAAGATGTCATCTTTCATACAAAAATAATGCCAGAATAAATAAATTCCATTAAACATGGATCTCTTCTAGTATTATAGCAAATAGTTGGTGAGGGTAAATTAAGAGAGTTGTTCAATACACCTTACCTTTTTGTTCTTATTTACCTTGGACTTTGAGGAATTTATTCCCTTTTTGTGGAGAAGAGAAACTGGTGCTGACTCAATGGGACACTCATAAAGGGAGGTGTGGACTTTCTCAGAGTACCGTTGGAAATCTTCCACTTCTACATCCCTGTCCAACCTATGTTGTGGTTAAAAAAATGTCTTTAAGGGTTGTTTAAACCTAGGAAATTAAATCACTGATACACCAAATTTATTGGTAAAGCATAACATGTTTATTTTTTTATTTATATGATGTCAATGCCTGACACTAGTAAATTCTTAAAAAGTACTTTTTGATTGATAGATCAACAAATCTAAAAAGGTCTCTTGGCTTAATTAAGGTACCTTAAGTCATGAGATAGTCAAGAAGCATTTTTCATGTGTCAACTCTGTGCTTAAAACTTCTGAGAAGGGACAGTTGCTTTCTTCTCTTTTTTATTTAAATAGAACTTCTTACATGTAACTGAAACTATATTGGACTCTTCCCTTCTTAGTTACTGTATTCCCTAGCATCACTTTTAAAAACTAGCTGATTGACTTTATTTTTTATTAATTCAAAAATTTTAACAATAAAACTTCATTGATATCTTTTTGTATTGACATTTTTTTCCTAGTTGTCCCTCCCCAAAACCTTTCTATATAACAAATAATTAAGGAAATATAAATGAAGCTGTTCAAAAAAGAGATGTAAGAGTGTCATCTCACATCTCTTTTTTGAACAGCTTTATTTAAATCTTTTGAATTTAATTTCAGTTTTTTAAAAGAAAATCATCATTCAGGCTGTTTTCCCTTATACCATTCCTTCATCATATTTCAGTGTCTTAAAAGTTTTCTGTTTTTGTTTCTTCTTTGAGAAGATCAATCATATAATTTTAGGATTAGAAAGACCTTAGGAATCATGTTTTGTAAATCCTACCTAAAATATTTGTATTGTATCTGCCACCAGAAAAAAATTATCCAGCAAAGATGACACTTTCTTTCTCAGGAACACTGGTTAGTTTGTGATGGAAATAATAAAACACACCTGGTGAAATAGGCATTGCTTATGCATCCGGTGAAATTAGCATACTGGTGACTGATTGGTGAACCACCGAAGTAGAACTTGCTGTCTCTGATTGGAGTCTGCTCTGTTTTACCTTTGCTTGGATTATTTTTACCCAATTTGTCTTTATCCACTATGAGTTCATATCTGCAAAGAGAAAAGCTTCCTCACTAGTTGTCCATTGGGTATCTTATTCAGGGTGAAGAAGGGAGTGTATAAGCACTGAATTTGGAAACAGACCTGGATTTGGGTCATGTGTGTGTCTGCTGTTTGGTACTTGGGTGACTCTGGATGGACAAGTTAGTCACTTTATCCCACTGAGACCAACTTTCATCAACTTTCTTCATGTCTCTTGATATATAACAATTTTACTATGAGTATCAAATCAACTGATTTGTAAACATGAACCATAGTTCATTTAACCAAAGTATTTATATATGTGAGGAACTGTTACTTATTTTTTGGACTTGCTCTGTGATCCAACTCTATAGGGAACTTCCAATCAGGAAACTCAATGCAAATCTATAACTCTTTTATAAGTTATAATCTTGGAGAGGTACCTGGAGTCATTAAGAGGTTTTAACTAATAACAATAACAACAACAACAATATTTATATGGGGCTTTAAGTTTTGCAATCAATTTACAACTATAATCTCATTTTCTTCTATCAACACTGGGAAGTAGGTACTATTATCCCCATTTTATAGATGTGAAAACTGAGGCACAGAAAACAGATAGTTAATAAATATCTGAGTCTGGACTTAAACTCAGGTTTTTCCAAATCTATATCTAATATTCTATCTACTGTACCACTTAGCTATCCCTAAGAATGTGACTTGTCCAGGGGCACATAGACAATATATATATATATATATATATATATATATATATATATTGCCAAAGGCCACACAGCTAGGTAATTATTAAGTCATGTACTCCTGACTCCAGAGCCAGTGCTCTATCCACTGTGCCACCTAACCACCCTGACAATATATATTTTGAAAGGGGACTTTGAACCTCCTTCTTGACTCTAATACTTGTCCTAAATCTACAATGTCATTCTGCCTCTGATTATAATTAATACCAAGAAGAAATTTCAGGAATCCTAAACAATGCAATGTAATATTAAGTCGGACTACAGGAAACAAGAAGAATCACTTGGCAAGTGATATCTGACATATCTGACATGTATTAAGATCTTTAGGTTTTTATGTCTAGCATAGTTATCCTATTGAGTTAGATCATCAATTATCTGCCCTGCATTATTTAGAGAATCAATCCCTTCTTCCTGTCCCAAGTTAAGGCTTAAATGTAAAGTAAACTAATAAAGATTTTAGGTAATTTGACAGTGTCTGCTACTCTCCTTTGGATTTGCGAGGCAAGCAAAACCCCATTCATCACTTTTTGGCCATCTTCTGAACAATATTGATTGGGAGACTATTCACAATTCTTTAGTTGTTTATATAAATAAAACCTGTTGTGTGGAACTTGGATATAGAAATACTATAACATGCCTCTTTTAAAGGAGTACTGAAATAGACCCAGGAGTTCAGCAATTTAAGATTTTCTGATGAACCACAGTCTGGGTTACTTGATAATTAAATGTAGAATCTAAATTCTGTTTATTCACTTAGTTCATCTATGTTCCTTCTATGTGCTCAGAGGAATAGAAAGCAAATAATTCTGGCTGTCCTCTAAGTCCTTAGAAAGTTGGGAGTTTCTTTATAGAGTTCAAGAGTTCCACCAAAGACTCTATACTCTGATATTTTTGAATGGTAGTAATTTAATTTAAATATGTATTAACAGATCTATGAAATTTAAGTCATACCTTTAAAAAGAAGTTAGTTTTTATTTGAGCATAGGAAGATCAGAGGTACATACTTTACATTAGATAGTAAAACAGTAAGCCATCTATACTTTTTTTTTTTAGGTTTTTGGAAGGCAATGGGGTTAAGTGGCTTGCACAAGGCCTCACAGCTAGATAATTATTAAGTGTCTGAGGTCACATTTGAACTCAGATCCCCCTGACTCCAGGGCCGGTGCTCTATCCACTGTGCCACTTAGCCACTCTAAGTCATCTTAGGCTTGTTTGTACTTTAGAACCAATTTTTCAAGGGCAAAGGGAAAATATGGCAGCATAATTAAAAATAATAAAATATTATACCTTGTGGGTGATATAGAGGCAATGATGAAATGAGACTGTCCATCATCATACTGTTTATCTGTTGATTGAATTTTAATCCCTTTTACATTCAATATCACTGTCCCCTTATCCATGGAAATGGAGAATATATCCGCCTGAAAAGTAAGCAGAGGAGTCTAAGTAGGACTTTCCAGCTTTGGAAAAGATTCATAAATTATGTAATTTTTTTTCAGTGTTACTAGAACAGATGGATCACAAGAAAACTGAATGCAAAGCTAAAGGATGTCTTAATTTTCTGCTGACTCCCATGATAAAATTGAAGCCAGATTTTCATGAGAGAAAAACAATTCTGCCAATTGGTAATTTTTATTGAGAAAGAAGATGATGATCAACTCTATGTCATAGTGGAAATTATAGTCATCATTAAATAGTTCTCTTTTTCTTTATTATTCATTTTTGAGTCCTCTCCCTATTGCCAACCCTTCATTTATATTTCTGTAGAGACTATAAAGTCAAGCCCTCTTGGACAAATAGGAGAAGTTGAATAGACATTAGATTGTGAGTCAAAGCAGTTGCAGATAAAACAACCAGATACAGTAGGGTGCTTAAGGCTTCTAGGTGCTTTCCTCTTTGTCAACAATCTTTGTATCTGGCCTTAAATGATTTTGTGATTTTGTATTTGATTCATTCCCTTTTCCTTCTGATGCTGTTGTGTTCATGACCTCTCTTTAGTGATCTAATTCATATTCCTTATGGTACTGTCACCTTAATTCCAGATCCATGGTCTCTAGGTCTTTGACTTTGGCTTAGTAAGATGAGTCTCAACTTCTAATTCCACCCTTTGCTTAGCAATTTGGTTTGGGTATTTTTGATTTTGGATGCAAATTCAAGCAAGGAGGTTTGAGTCATATCTCTTGATATATAACAATTTTTCTTTTGACTAAGAAGTTTCCAGGCCTCAATAATCATGCCTTTAGAGCTTTGCTCCTCTTTCATTTCCCCCACTTTGATAAGATTTACAACAATAATAATCTTGGAATGAAATATTGTATTTCACTGTTGGGACTTGCCATATAACAGCTTGTGGCTCTCATTATGGGGAATGAACTTTTTCTATATTTTACCAGTTCTTTATGTAAAACATTTGAGAAGCAGGGTGGTTCAATAGAAAGAATATTGGAACTGGGGTCAGGAGACTGGTTTTAGTACTGACCAACTCCAGTTTTGTGACCATGAGCAAGGCAGTTACCGGCCCTTCATTTCAGTTTTCTTATCTGTAAGATAAGGATAATAATCACACCATCTAACCTGTTGTCATGAGGGACTATGCTTTATGAAACTTAAAGAGTCATGTACATGTGAATTATTATTTTTCTTGTTGATATATACATACATACATATATTTATATATTATGGAATTCAATTTTCAGAGAAGTAAAGTCCCTTGCCCAGGGTAATAAAAAGTGTCTGAAGTAGAATTTGAAGTTATGTCTTCCTGACTCTATGTCCAGTCACCCTTGTTGCCTTAAAGAGTTGCTTTGGGATCACACAGACAATATGTGTTAGAGGGTAGGATTTGAACTCAGGTCTTCCTGACTCTGAGGCTTGCTTCTTTATGCAATAGGCCATACTGCCTCTGGAATTCCTACATGAGATATTTATAGGTCATGTAATTCTATGCTAACATTTGTTAACACACTGATTTGAAAATGTTCTAGATCAAATCATGTTCTCTAAGATATAATAAATGCCAGTAATAATCTTTTGATATGACTTGGTTAGCCTATAACATGGGTGATGCCCTCTAATATTAATAGGATAAAATGGTTCTCCTATAATGAACATTTTCTTCTTGGCTTTCAGAACACCAAATGTTTATCCTTTAGTAGTACCATGATAAAACAGAAGAAAGTAAACAGTGAATCAAAGAGATAAGACTCAGTTTGCTCACTCCTTACTCTTCAGTCATAACAACCCCTTCTGAGTCTTCAGGGGAGGCTGTTTTATAGAACAAAGTAGATTTTACCAATTGTGATATGAAAAGGTCTTATCTCAGTAGTAGAATTCATTCTAAGCGCTTCTGGCCAAATTTTTCTTTTCCAAAGATATGATATATTTATATTAAACTCACTGGGGATGTTGTATGTTTATAGGGGATGTACATGAGATTGCAATCAACCCTACCTCCTCACCATGCATTGTATACACTGAAACCTGAATTAATGAATCTTATTAAGTATAGAAACTCATTGATCAAGGGGTCCTGAGTTATCTGCAGCTGTTGTATTCTTATAATGCAGAAATAAAATATTTCCCTAAGCTGATTTTCAGTGTTTTATAGCAGACCAGGGAAAATGTATGCATTCCTTTCCATTTCTTATAAGCTATAGTATACATCCACTTGTTTTTGGTATGTGTTATAAAACTGGTGTGTTCAGTTCATATTTTGTATGTATTGTACATACTTTCTGAAACTAGGCGGGATGTATATTTATTTAAACTTAAATTAAATACCCTATATTTAAAGTTAATTTTAATTTGCTATTTATTTAAAGTTATTTTTGTTTTGGAATCAATGTGACAATTAGGATGAGGAGCTTCCCCCAGTATCCTTTAAAAGCAAATACTCACCCCTGCAGCATAATAGAGTAGTAGTCCATTGGGCTGCAGTGTCCGGAAATTAAAACCTCCTTCAAAGGCATTGAAGAAAGACATTTTCTGGCTTGAAGCAATGAAACCCTGTCCATTGAAATATGCTCTGCGGGATATCTGCGTGCCAATTAAAGAATACACATAGGGCATACTGTAGTTTTAAAACAATTAATAAATGCTAAAATCAATGCTACTCTTTTAGATTTTAAAGATTATAATTTTTACGTGAAAAAATTCCCATTTTCCCTAATCAGTTTGCAATGACACTTAGATATATTCATAGCTTGTCAAAACAGCCTTTGAGCAAAAATATCTATATAAGCTACTTAATTAAAATGCTTACCTGGGTCTTGGAAGAAATGTGACCTTGATGTGAAGACAGGTTTTGCTAAACAAAGGTTACAGGCTATAGAAGGACATAATTTATTTTTCATTAAATAAACTATATGGTAAATGGGAATAAATAAAAATGAAAGGGGCCTGCCAGCAATATGAATTTGGTGTACAACATGTCAAAAAGATTCAGTTTGCACATTGAAGAGTTTTTGAAATGAATGTGTTGTTTCTTTCTTTGCTTTTTTTTCTTCTCTTGTTTCTTAATTCTCTATTAACAATCATCAATTAATCAATTAACTATATGTTGAGTACTTCGTTAAACATTGGGGATCCAAAGAAAACACATAAAAACAATCCTTGCCATCAGGAAGCTCATATTCTAATGGAGGAGATGCCATTTCTTGAGACACTAGAGTGGGGTCATACTGTTTAGATTAGATAGACTATAAATTCTTTAGGAACATTTTAAATGTTCAGATGAATGGATATATTTTTTCTACTAATTTTAATGCTAATTTTCTACTATTTTCTACTAATTTTAATTTTTCTACTAATTTTGTTTCAGGTTTTTTTCCCTAATTGTATTGGAGACATAACCTAAAGAGAAAATATAGGAACAGGAAGGAGCAGGACCTGAGTAAACAGGAAAAGAAGGAAGAAGTGATTATGCTAATATGGGGTAGGTGAAGAACTTTAAGAGCTAGGACTGTTGTGTCCATTTCTTTAGTAGTACTCCAAAGTAGATTAATTATATTATTTCTTTCCATGTCTTGGGGTTAGGGGTGCAAACTTATGGAAAATCTGGTAAAATTTTCTGGTCTGAAAGAAGAAGTTTGAATCATTATGATTATTAAAAGATTATTTAGCAATGATAAACACATTTTATGCATTTTTGACTTTCTAAACCTTTTCTATGTTGTCTGTTGTCTTCACATGTCATCTTTGGCTTCTGCAAAACTCCCCCCAAATTTTCATTTAATTTCTTATGCTGATCTTGTGCTATACTGAAACTGTGATGGAGAAAGACACAGTGTAGAGTGGATAACTATGCCAGGCTATGTACAAGGTAATCATTCAGGGAATATGTGGGACTGACACTGTTGATTGATGATCAGGGCTCAGTTCTTAAGTCTTGGAGTCAGGAAAACTTAACTGTTCATGGGAGGAGAATTCACCTCTTTTGGGAAGCCTGTGAAATCTTTCTTTTCTACTGGGATAGCTCATGCTGCAGAGATTTTCTCTTTCTTGGAAACAAATGAATTCTTCTAGTATTAGTATATACAGTGGTTTGGATTCAGATTACATATTTTGCTTTTTTTTTCTGATGAGCATTTATTTTCTCTCCCTCCTCCCATTAGGAAAGGAAAATGTATAGTCAGATTGCATGCTAAAAATGATGGGAAAATGAAAAGAACTACCCCCAGGGTATACTTTTGCTCTGGGAATTTTTAAACTAGAACTTTATAATCATGTCAAGGACTAAAAATATTTTTGTTTCTAAACCTTCTTGTTGCCTGGTAGCATTCTAAAGTAGAGATGTGACAGGTTTTTGAAGATAATGGACTGTAAGACATCACATAGAACTGATTCTGAGCTTTATCAGTTGTTTTCCAGAATATCTGCAGCCATGCAGATCTCACCAATTCAAATGAATCTTATATTCAAAAGAAAAGTCATGTATATTTGCAGCCATGCAGATCTCACCAATTCAAATGAATTTTATCATATTCAAAAGAAAAGTCATGTCAAATCATAAATCTCATCATTCAACAATCTTAATGTTGCACATCTGCAACGTACAAGGTGTAGAAACCTTTTAGTCTGATTGAATAAGTATGCACATTGCTACAATATGTTGGCCCTACTTAGTAACTCTTTCTAGGATAACATTCAACTGTTTTAAACACAATCTGGCTGCTTCCAGTCTTGTGAGTGGAAGGAATAGGACTTATAAAGGGTAGAGAATTGTATATATATTTATGTATGTATTGGGTAGAGAATTTTATATATATATATATATATATATATATATATATATATATATATATATATATATACATATAATTTGGGAAGAAGAGTAGGTTCCTCAAAGTAATTATTTGATAATAGCTCCTTTTCAAAAGGGAAACAGAACAGTTGAGCTCAAGGTTTTTTCCTGACTTCATGATTCCATTTACAACTAGGAAAACCAACTATTATTAGTAGTACGGAACCCAGTGTATACTCACTCTTTTAGAATTGGTAGATTTAGGATTTACAAAAGCACTTATCCTTTAAATCAGTGATGTTAACTTTTTTTTCTGAAAAGTTGATTGATACTTACAAGTGAGTCTTCTGGGCAACCATAACCAACTCCCAAAGTTTCTGGCTGCTCCAATAAATTGAAATCCTTCTTTTGGAACTGGAAACCTTTTATGCATCCTCTGAAGTTGACATCTAATGGAAGGTGTACTTTTATGTTACTGCAAAATAGAAAATCAGTTTGAATTCAGTTACTCTAATTTTTTCCATAATGTAAAACATTCAGAACATGGATATACCACTGAAAAGGATGGTTTTTTTTTAAAATGACATGATTCTTATCTGTCTCAGTAAATGCATTTATAAAACAGATTTTAAACTTTAGAAAGAATTTGAGATTTCTTTATTCAATTATATGACATTTGATCATCTACACAAATCTTGGATAGAACTATAAATATAGAACTTAAAATATAATTAAGAATTTTAAATTTTTCCAAAGTTAACATAACCCTGTTACTTTATAAACTCAATATAGCCAAAGTTGAACTCATCACTTTTCTTCCATTGACCTGTTCTTTATCTTGACTTTCTGTTTTTTTCAGTAGTATCACAATCCTCCCAGTCATGCATAGAGAAAATTTTGAAATCAACTCAACCTACTCTATTAGTCTTATTTCCCAATGCTTCTCTAAAGATTAATGTGATGCAATCATGTGAAATGATAACTAAAAAAGCAATAATAAGTTGTCTTAAAGAGGGATAGATTGAAGAATGAAATAAGTCATAACATTGCTATAATTTTCGCTGATAAGACCAGACCTGAAATATTCCAAAGAGCCATTAGTATATGAAGATTGGTTGAAACAATTAGGGATGATTTAGCCTGGAGAATAAGTCATTGGAAAGGCTTTAAAGTAGAAGATAGAATTAGATTTAATTTGCTTGAATCTGGGCGGGGCAGAATTAGGAGCAAAGGAGACAAGTTCTAGGGAGGAAGATTTTTAATTTCATGTAAGGAAAAATGTTCTAACAATTTAAGTTCTCTCACTGGATGGGCATCTCAGGGGTTGGTGGATTTTCCAAGACTGGAGGTTTCAAATAGCAACTATGAGTCACTTGTTAGTGATATTGTTTAAATATAGGATGGACTAGATGGGGTCTCTTGCAACTGTGACATAAAAATTTGAGAGAGATATAGTTTCTAGGTAATTAATCTTTTATTAATCATGCTAGCAGATAATTAATAAAAAGGAGCCAGTGGTACTTTTATATGCCCAAAGACCTCTCATGGAACCCACTAAAATTTATATGCCCTTAGAAGAGTAAGTGTTTTTGAGGGTATCAATCAACTCTGGTTAATAATCAATGAGAACAATGTTATAATGAGAAATGGACTTATTTTAAAGAGGGGCTAGGGGACAGTGACTCTTATTACTCTTACTCCCAGACAACTCCTAGTCTCAGACAGTCTAAATTACCCTGCCCAAACTAAACAGAGTGAAACACAAAGGATGGGAATTCACCTTACATTAAATTCTTTATAAGATTTTTTTAAGTTGGGTAGAGCAACAACCCCACCTATATAAGATAATTTAGGAGAGGCAAATTTTGGGGACAGATTATGGATATCCTCAATAATTTATTTAATAATAATTTCTCTCACAAAGCTGTGATTTGGGCATTTTTTTTATTTATGGGGATTATTATAACATTATTAGAGAACCCTATAGATCATTAATCACAGAAGGCCCATTAATACAAAACATTAGAAACCTAAAAGTGACTCTGTTTTATTCCTGGGATTTTTGCTACATAGAAAATGTGGTAAGCTGCTGTGGTTTTTTTCATGTACTTCAGTTTTTCTGGTGGCAGGGCAGCTAGATTGAAGGGCCATACTGATCAGTATTAGCAAACTTTTTAGTATTTGTATACCAGGAGGTACCACGTGTGGTGCAGGTGATATAAAAACAAACACGAAACAATCTCTATTCTCAAGGAACTTATATTCTTTTGGGAGTGACAATATGTATATAAATAGATAAATTCAAAATTAATAAAAAGGTAGTTTAGGGAGTTATGTTCCTAGCAGCAGTGGGGGGAGGAAAAGAGTTCATGTAGAAGAAGGTAATGCTTGAACTGAGTCTTAAAGAAAGCCAGAGAAGTACAATGTAAGCATGAAGATGGTTCCTGTAAAGGCACAGAGATGAGAGGAGTACTAATCTCAGGGAACACTTGTTGTTGTATTTTTTAGTGAAGGGAAGGGAGTAATGTTTAATAATATGTTTATCTAAAAGATATATATATAAGAACTCATAGAAAGCTCACAAGGAAGTCAGAAGTGATAAATGGACATTCTTAAGGTCTCTCTGAAGAATATTAGAATTGTTTGCATGACATGAGAGATATTGGTATGATGAGTCATTAAAGAAAGCTCAATGCTCTATGAGCAAAGCAGAATCATAATAGCTTAAAAGAAAACTGAGATGAGCAAATGTTTATATGAACTATCTGTGTCTGATCTATGGTTGAGCCTTCTAAGCTCTTACCTTGATTCCAACAGATTGATATCATTTTATTCCTTTTCAAGAACAAAGGACGACAACAAACCAGAAAGTTAGACTAGGGTCAGGTTGTAAAAGGTTCTAAAAGTTAAGCAAAGGAGTTTTTATTTGATCCTACAGAGAACAGGGTTATTGGTTAGATCTTAACTTTAAGAAAACCAATTTGTTTATCTATAGGAGACTTGAGTATGCAGGGAGATCAATTAGTAGATTATTATAATAGTCTAGGTGATAGGTCATCTACACTGTATATGAATCATCTTGTATTTTGCCCAGTATGTGAACAGATAACAATTTAGCCACAAAACTCACCTGGATTGTAAGACTTCTGGAGGAACTCCTCCAATGTATATATCTGTAAAAGGTATTTTCATTTTTTCATTATCCATGCTTTTCACATGTCGTCTGTCAACTACCAAAATCATTTTTTTGTCATTGTGATAAATGATTGAAATCTGAAAGGAATGACAGACAGCACAAGGTCAAGTCATGTCCAATTTAGATCAGAAATGATGAAGTTTGTGTATTTGTACAAAAGGCAGGGAAATCTTTATCACTCCTCCCACTGCTAATACTTTCCCCTTTAGATTACCTTACATCTACTAACTAAATCTAGTTATTCATAGATTGCCTTCTCTATTTTTTAATGTAAGTTCCTTGAGGGCATGGAATGAATTTAGGAGCTTAGTCTTAGTCTTAGTCTTAGGTAGCACAATGTCTAGAGTGCCAGACTCATCTTACTGAATTCAAATCTGCCTTCAGACAGTAGGTAGTCATGTGACCCTGCACAAATCACTTAACCCTATGTACCTCAGTTTCCTCATCTGTAAAATGAACTAGAGAAGAAAACGGCAAACCGCTCCAGTTTCTTTGTCAAGAAAACAACAAATAAATTCACAAAGTTATATGCTAGGACAAGAACAACATTGTAATCACTTAATAAATGCTGGATGACTGAATCTAGTCAGTTGAGGTTGGTTGGGTTACCTATGTGGTAAGAGACATTCGGCATGCTGCTATGAATGTAGATGAATGTAGATGACCTTGGCCAGTTTGGAAGATTATGATATGGTGTGTTGTGGTGTGGTGAGGTGTGGTGGGGTGTGTTATGGTATGTATGTGATGGGTATGAGGGTGGGGGTTAAGAAAGAAGTTGATCCAGGTCTATATAAGGCAATTCTACCATAGGAAAAGTCATCTCCTCTAATGCTCTTTTTGAATCTTCAGTTTGTTCACTGGAAAGAAGGCATAAAAAGGTCTCCATGCAGACTGAAAGAGGTTCATGAGGTGTTAGAAAACTTTTCTCCCCTCTGGACCCTAGATGACAGCTGTAAGCTATTTGTCTCTTGGTTACATGGTGACCATCACTTCTTAGTTTGTTTTTATTCCTTAAGCCAGCAAAAGTTATTAATGCTTTCCTCTTTTATGAAGTTTTTCCTAAAACTGACTGAACTTGAAAATCCTCATCAAATCATTATTTATTTCAATTTTTAGATCACAAACTTTAAGGAAAATCCTTTAAGTGTGGGTCATCAAATCTTCAATAAATCAATCAGTATGCTTTTATGAAGCACCTTCAATGTGGTAAGCATTGTGCTATATACTAGGAAAACAAAAACAAAAAGAATGAAATAATCTTTACCGGCAGTTTAAGTTTGTTGATTGATTGATTGATGTTTTGATGAATTGTATTTAGAGCTGACATTTTTGAACATGCCAATGATGCCTTTTTTATGAAAGCTATCAATCTTCATTTAGGAACTAGTAAACTGGCATTGAATAAATGGTGAATGTCTTAATGGAGTAGTTCAGCCCATTTCATTAGTAGGACAAGTTGCTTATGGGGGCAGATGTTTCAAGCAGTGAATCAAAATGTAGAGCTATGTCCTCAATTATTAGTACCTCATGGTATTTTGCATCATTAATTGGTGCTTTCTTCAGGGAGTCTTCTAGATGTACAGGGCCATTTCTGAACCCAAAGTCATAAAATACATTCAAGTAGCCATTCCTCATTTCCAGGCTGAAAAATGTACTCTGTGGATAAAAAAAAACACAGTATTGATAAATGAGATGATGAACTTTTATGGGGACATAGCTATAATTGAATTTGATAAATAATGTCAAGCCCTTGGCAAGTACCGTGGCAAGCCCTGGAAAAACTATTTTTACCAAACCATCTGTGAAGTAACAGCTATTTTCTAATTTAATATGGTCTTTTTTGAAATACCAATGAATTGTACACATGTCCCAAAACCATCACTCTAATGAATCCTTGGGATTGAAGTTTGAGTGCACTGGATTGACCATTTTTATTTCCTGAACACTGGGTAAATTGAAGTCTATGGGCTTAACTATTTTATTTTTCAGATAATTTTTCAGAATTATTCTACAATTGCAAAATGGAGTTGGAAGTAATCTTACAGATTAATAATTCAATTGAAATCTGCAAGGGGTTCTCACTATAAAACAACTATTATATAGTTACCCACTCTCTTTCAGAAGACTTCAGAAGGAACCTCCTAAGGCAATTCATTACACTTCAGTATAGCTCTAATTGTTGGAAATTTTTTCCTTGATGTCAAGTCTAAATTAGCCTTTTTGTAAATTTCAGGACTCGGGGCAAAGCAACACATCTAAATCCCAGTTTTTCATGACAGTTCCTCAAATACTTGGAGACAGCTATCAATTTTGGTATTCTCTTCTATAGGTTAAATATTCCCAATATTTTTCATCATCCATTATATGAAATGATCTCAGCCTAATTACATTCTTCTGGACATTTTTGTAGCTTATCAATGTCCATCCTAAAAAACTGAACACAATACAAAGACTATATCGATCCAAGACTCACTTGTTTCACTTACTTGTTCCTGGAAGCTCGGCCTCTCAATATAAATGTAATTCATGTTAGCTTTTTTGGCTATCACATTATATTGAAGCCTCATTTTGAGTTTTCAGTCCACTAAAGCTCACCACTTTCTAACCATGCCTTCCTTTAACTTCTATTTCTGAAAGTGATTTTTTGAACTCTAATTATGACTTTAGACAATGTATCTTACCCATTGAAGATAAAATGATAATATTGAAATAAAAGGCACACTGAAAAGAACATTAAAACCAATAATTGAAAAACTAGCCTTTGGTGTAGGAAGTTCTGTAGAGAAAGAAAAAGAACAGAAAGAGATGATGGATAATTAAGAATAAAATGATTCCTAAATTCCATTTGTAATCTCTGAGTAGGTTAAAAACCGATTTAAAATTAAACAAAAATTTAAACTTGCATATTACATTGGAGAACTGAATTTATAATAATAGCCACAATATTATTATCTAGAAACAAAATCACTTTGTGATAGTCAATTAATTTATTCCTTTCCTACTAACTTCTTTAAGGGTGTTTTATATTTAGAGCAAAGTTTAGAAATAACAAGATTTAAGTAAATGTGTAAAGACATGGAATTGTGAAACAGTTTCTATTTTCATCAATGCATTAAACTACAGTGGCCATCATAGACTTTGTAAGGAAAGCTGGAAGGTATTTTAATCCTCTTCCTCAGACTTTGTTAGAGCCTGGCACCCAAGAGGAGTTTAAAAAATGCTTGTTTATTGGTTGATCTTGTTGATTCCACTTGAAGTTTTATCCTCATCCTTTGCTATTTATTTATTTATTTATTTATTTATTTATTCATTCATTTATTTATTTATTTATTTGCTTATTTGCTTATTTAATTATTTGTTTGTTTTTAAGGTTTTGAGTTTTGAGTTTTGCAATTTTTCTCCCAATCTTACTTCCCTCCCCATCCCACCCCCACAGAAAGCAATCTGTCAGTCTTTATTTTGTTTTCATGTTGTACATTGATCCAAATTGAGTGTGATAAGAGAGAAATCACATTCTTAAGGAAGAAATAAAAAGTATAAGAGAAAACAAGATCAGACAATAAGATATCTTTTGTTCCCTAAATTAAAAGGAATAGTCCTTGAAATTTGTTCAAACTCCATGGCTCTTTATCTGGATACAGATGGTATTCTCCATTGCAGACAGCCCAAAAATTGTCCCTGGTTATTGCACTGATGGAACAAGCAAGTCCATCAAGGTTGATCATCACCCCCATGCTGCTGTTAGGGTGTACAGTGTTTTTCTGGTTCTGCTCATCTCACTCAGCATCAGTTCATGCAAATCTCTCCAGGCTTCCCTGAATTCTAGTCCCTCCTTGTTTCTAATAGAACAATAGTGTTCCATGACATACATATACCACAGTTTGTTAAGCCATTCCCCAACTGAAGGACATTTACTTGATTTCCAATTCTTTGCCACCAAAACAGCTATTTATTTTTCATTATTCTACTCATTCTAGATTTTGCTTTAGCTACATAGAAGAATTTAGGGGCTATCATTAAATTACAACAAACCATATAATGCATGGCCTATTTATCACAAAGAACCAAATTATTTGGTGTTATTTCTACCTTAAAAATAATCCAACTTTTTCTCCAAAAGTTGAAATGTAATTTGATGCCCAAGTATACTTTCTCAAAGGGAATTCTCTACAGACTCGCATTCATGTGGATTAAAGAAAACATAAAAAGAGATATTATGTGACTAAAACGTGAAATTGTTACTCACTCCATTCACCATGAGGAGCACCAATCCATTGGCTGTTGGTGTTCTAACTTCAATGTCAAAACGTGTCACCTGTCCAAATTTTCCTCTCCTTGTGATATCCCTTACCACAGCATAACTTGAACCATCAAAGAAATAACTGGCAGCCCGACTTTGAGTAAAGGCCAGTTTATCCCTGAAATAGTAACATAAAAAAGCAAAGAGGATAAGATTGCCTGTATCTTTTATATTACTCAAGGGAGATACTCACTACATAATCTGGTACACTTCCTTAATGATACTCAAAACACCCTGGTGAAGTACCACTATTCTATTAGAGTAGAAATAAAGAAATAAAGAAAAAGTTATTATAAAAAAAGAATAGTTAGTTCAATGACTTGTCCAAATTGAATGTTTTGTCCAGGATCATACACTGAGAGAATAGCAAGACTATTTATAGAATATTAATCTCCTAAATTTACTCTAGAGATGTTTTCTTCTTAGATTCTGTGATGCATAAAAAGTTCAAGAAATATAATTTCTGGGTAATTAATCATTTTATTAATTGTAGTTAGGAAATAATAAAGAGTGATCTTTTGGTCATCTCTCATAAAGCACAGATAGATCACCTATTGATATTTAAATGTCCTTGGAAGGGTGGATATTCCAGACAGATGGCAATGACCCTAGTCAACAATTAATGAGATTAATTATATTGAGAAGTGTACCTATTTTAATGAGGGACTAAAGGGACTTGACTTTGATTATATCATTCTTACTCTCATACCACTCCCAGCCTTGGGCAATGTAGAAAATCTCTCCATCTCCATCCCCCTTCCAAAACTGAGTAGGACAATGAACCAGAATTCACCCTGGTTAAACTCCTTTTACTAATTAGAATTTATCTTCAGTCATTGGGTGGGATCTGAACAAGAATGAGGAGAATGTGAAAATCCAATCTCATTATCAAGCCCTATTCTTCAGGGACTCATTTGATGTAGAAGAGAATGAGGAAATAGAAAAGGGGAAAAAACATTAGTCCCAATTCAATAATTGGTTATTAATATAGCTTAATAATAATATAACCTTTCAGTTTACAATGTAGGTTCATTTACTTAGAGCTAGAAGTTATCTTAGAGTTTTTCTAGTCTCTTCTCTCATCTTGCAATGTGTACTTAGGAAGAAAAACTTGAGACAGACAAGAACTTTTACTTCAAAACTCAGCTTTTGTGAAGGAGATTGGATGCTTATGCTAATATGTAGGTGTGCAGGATTTCCTATGCTTTAAACATGTCTTACCTTGCACTGGGTATTGATTTTGAAGGATCCATGTTGTAGATGTGCTTAAAATTGTATAAACTGATCACCTCATTATTCAAAGTGGCCAACTCCAGATAGCCAATGAAACCAGGCAGGTTCAAACTAGCAGGGAGCTGTGTTGTAGAGAGAAGGGATGTGAAAAAAATACATAAAACAAATAAAGACTCCAATGTAGGGGGATTATGGACTTAATGATGGGGTTCCAAGAGACTCTAGGACTAATAGAGGCACTATGACAGAGATGATTAAGAGTGCTTAATATCTCCAATGACATGAACATCTAGATTATGATCCCCAAAACACCTAGTCAAAAGCGAAAATTTCTGTGAAGCATGTACATGCTTAAATTTTAAAAAACACAATCAGTTTCCCAAATCCTGTAATGTTTTTATTTAATTTTTTTTGCTAGTATCTTCAGCTTCAAACATGGTACTGAGCATGTATTATGTATTGAATAATTGCTTGCTGTTTGAAAGACTCTCAGATTATTTCCTCTAACTCCTACTTGGGAAGTATGGGGAGTCAATTAAAAATTTTATACTTAACTTTTAGATGGAAATGAGGTCTAATCATTTAGCACCTAGGGAATTGGAAAGCAATTACTAGCAGAAATATCAAGGGCAGATGAAGAAAGGATGGTTGCTCTATGGGTGGTGTTGAAAAGCTATTTATTCTTTTAAAAATAAGCTATTTATGCTTTAAAAATTATACCTTGTCTTAGGGTCATAGATGCTCAGAGATTAAAAAGTGCTAAGATGTGAAGGAAGCCTTATAAGGTTGAAATAAAGCAGTTATTTCATTTTGATAAATTAAACATTTATTTAAAGTCATTGTGTTAGATCCTTAGGAATATAAAGAAGCAAGAGACCTTTACTAGAACTGCTTGCAGCCTAATGAGGTGCTCGCAGGTGAAAGAAACATGTATACAAGTCTACATGACACAAAAGAATATATAGTTGAGGCAAACAAGAGATCTGTACAAAGTATTTTGAGATCACTTGAGGAGGAAGAGACTATTTTCCTGTGTGTATGTGTGTGTGTGTGTGTGTGTTTGTGTGTGTGTGTGTGTGTGCGCACGTGTGTGTGTATGCATGTAATCAGGGAAACCTTCAGAACATGTGGCACTTGAACTAGATTTGTTTTTAAGTGGTACTATTCCTGAGTTCAAGTCCATTTCAGACATTTACTAGCAACTGTGTGACATTTGTTAAGTCACAACTTCTGTTTGCCTCAATTTCTGCATCTGTAAAATGAGCTGAAGAAGAAAATGGCAAGTCACTCCTATATAAAATACCACCAAGAAAACCTCAAGAGTGGGATATAATTAAACAGTGACAACAACAACAACAACAACAACAACAACAACAACAACAAAATTCTTGTCCTTGTGGAACTCAAATTCTGGTCAAGGGATCCCACAGATCTATGAACCAAACTCAAATAGAAAGGAAGGTTATAATCCATACATAAAGATCCCTGCAGGTCACATATTGATTTAGTTTTTTAAATAATATTATCTATGCTTTACTGTATTTTTATTTTTCCAACTACATTTTATTCTAATTCTCACTCAAGAGTTCTGAGGACTATATGTGTCTTGTGGGCCATGCTTGTACCATGACTTTAACACAATAAAGACACATTGGTCACTCTAGGTCTAAGAACAAGCACTAACATAGAGGCAGAAGACTATAGAGCATGTTGGTCTAGAGCAGGGGAGAGGAATATCCAGCCTGTTAGTCATATCAGGCCTGTGAAATCATTTGGTCTGGTGCTGCCAAAGCAACTTCAAGCAGTACTTGAAATTTAATAAATCTAGGAACCTTTAAGGGATGAATTAATTACGTTTAACTATAGCAGACTAATTTTTTTTTTTAGGTTTTTTTCAAGGCAAATGGGGTTAAGTGGCTTGCCTAAGGCCACACAGCTAGGAAATTATTAAGATTTGAACCCAAGTACCAGACTAATTTTTAAGTTGATCATTTTGTATGGTCAGGGAATGATGTTATAAATATCCAAATAGTCTTTGGCAGCTAAAAGGTTTCTCCCACCCCCTAGTCTAGAGTATGTATCTGGATGTAGGTGGTAGTGGAGTAATAAAATTGAAAAGATAAAGTGGTACCTGGTAGTAGAGAGGTAGAATTTTAGGCAAAAGAATTTTAATTTTTCTTATTAGGAGAAAAGGAAGAACAGGAGATATCTGAGTAGAAAGGAGAAAGCAAGCAAGCATCTATTAAAAGCTTACCATATGTGAGATATTGAATTAAATGCTTTATAAATATTATCACATTTGGTAAATTTATAAATATTATCTCATTTGATCCTCACAACAATTCTAGGAAGTAATTACTATCATTATCCCCAGTTCATAGTTGAGGAAACTGAGGTAGAAGTTAAGTAATTTGCCCAGGGATAGCTAATAAGTTTTTTTTAGTTAGTAAGGTTTTAAGGCTTGATTTGGTACTGACTCAACCAACTAGGTACCAGAGAAGTGATGACTATTTTGTATTTATTGCTATTTTGTAATGCTCTTTTATATATATATATATATATATATATATATATGTATATATATATATATATATATATATATATATATCATACATACATTTTATTATTCCTATAGAATATAAGCTCCTTGAGGGCAGGTCCTACTTATTTTTTGACTTTGTATCTCTGGTGCCTAGCATTGGGAAGTGGATACTTGTCAATTGACTGATGAATTGACTGATCAGTTTAATGGGAACATTTTTCAGCACTATACAACTCTCTTCTAAGTCTATGTTTTGCTAAAGAAAACTTTTCATCTTTAACTTGGTCTGCTCAGCGAACCTATTCCCTAAAAGTGAATTTTTATAAAGATAACTAATTTTCCCATTCTTAAACCCTGTACTTATTTCCCTAATAAGTCTCAAAAGGCACTTTAGAGTCTTGTTACTTGTTTTATATTCTTTGAAAGTTATGGTTATCTGTCATATTTATTTATATAACTCCTCTATTACCTAGATCAGGGTATTGTATCAAACAGCTGCTTAATACATTTTTAATGAATAAGTGAATGCATATGCCTCATTTGTAAATTGGAATTTTAATTATGAATTAGTCTTTGGTGGCTTTGGCTATGGTGAATCAATTCCCTGGAAAAACTGAGTGAGTCCAGGACATACTAAGCTAAGTACAAGACTCAGGATTATGGTGACCCTAACATGATATAGTCATACTGTGTGGTCGAAGCCAAATTAACTAGCCTTGCTGCAATTATACATGATCTTTCATCACCAATGGAAACACCTGAGTAGGAATTAGTTGAATATTAAAATTTTCATTTTTGGCAGAAAATAGAAGCACTAACAGTGAGTTGAAAGTGATAAAGCTAGTAAAAATGATACAATCAGATTTCTAGATGCCAGATTTAGTTGTCCTTTTCACCATACTAAGATAATTTTTTTGGGTGGTTTCAAATCTATGATTTCATTATTGTAGAGAACTTCCCATTGAGGAACTAAATACAAATTGGCAATTCTTTCCCACCTTATGGTCTTCGAGAGTGACCTGGGGACAATGAGAACTCATTACATATCAGACATGAAAGCTGGTCATCTTGTTCCTGAGACCAGCTTACTAGAAATGCTGCTCAAGTTGCTTCTTATATGGTCACCTAAGAGGTTTGCAAGAAAAATTACTTAAATATCACTTTTGGCCAAACATACAGTAGTTATAATTTGTCTTACCTTAAAATTTGGTGGCACCCCACCAACATAAAAGACTGTGTCCTCTGGCTGCAAATCTAGCAGGGAGTCATCACCAGAGGCTTCTCCTTTCTTGATAAACTTTTCTTCAGCTGTGCTAGTCAGGCTTGGGACTGTTAGGAATACTTTCCCATGTTTCCCTACCCTGTTGAGATAAATTCAGTTTGATTCAACAATCATTTATCAGGCACCTACTATGTATCATCCATTACACTAGGCCTAGGATAGAAAGATGGAAAAAAAAAGAATGTTAAGGCTCTTAAGGAATGATTTACAACTTTTATTGGCCAAATAAGACCAGGAAAAGTTTTCTTCTTCCTTATGGAAAAATATTCTTAGCAGATATTTTCCTCATTATTAAAAGACAAGGAGTAAATTTTATGGCAATAATAAATATCCATAAGCTCTAGAAATCAATAGAAAGGAAGAGTAGATATCATATCTTAGAATAAATTCATGGGTTGTATTAGCTAAGATCTAATAAATAGTAAGTTTCCTTTAAGAAGATGACTTCCTTTTTTTAGCTTTTAAGGAAAAAAAAGAAAATAGAGAAGGACAAAAAAGGCAATAAAATACTTATATAGGAAAAGAAAGAGGATATAAAGATATAAATGGAAAAAAATTTCCTGATAATTTTCTTTTTCTTTATATATATATATATATGTATTTATGTATGTGTGTTTTATCTGTCTATTTATCCATCCATCCATCCATCCATCCAGCTAGATTCTCATTCAAATAATGAATCTTGGGGAAGTAGAGACATTATTTAAATTTGCATGCCATTTGCATGCCATGACTATATTTTATATCATTATAACTTCATATAGTGTAAATTTAAATACATGTGACCACATCATGGGATTTATTATTTGTACTAGTCATTTCAGTTATGTCTGACTCATCATCTCATTTGAGACCTTCTTGGCTAAGATACTAGAATAATTCACCATTTACCTTTTTGAGGTTATTTTACTAAAGAATTAAGGCAAACAGGGTAGTAGTTAAATAACTTGCCCAGGGTCACACAGCTAGAAAATATCTGAAGCTATATTTGAATTCAGATCTTCTTGATTCCAACCACGTCTAGTGCTCTATCCACTGCATCATTCAGCTGCCATTAAGGACCTACCTGTCTACATAGGTAGCTCTCTCATAAATCTAATCTACCTTTAAGTGTCATTAGAGACAGTCTTATAGGATATGCATATGCATATATTTGTGCACTCACATGTTGCATTACTCTTGAGGAGTAATTGAGTTTTTTTTGCAAGGCAATGGGATTAAGTGACTTGCACAAGGTCATACGGCTAGGTATTACGTGTCTGAGGCTGGATTTGATCTCAGGTCTTCCTGACTCTAGTACCAGTGCTCTATCCACTGTTCTACCTAGCTGCCCCTCCTGGGTTCATTGTAATACTTTTGTGCTCTAAGAAATGATGAGCATGTTAATTTTAGAAAAACATGGAAAAATTTGTATGAAATAATGAAGAGTGAAATGAGCAGGACAAAGAATGTTGTATGTGGTAACAACAATACTGTTCAAAGAATAACCAAATGGTTAAGCTATTGTAAAACTCAAATCAATCACAAGGGACTTGTGAAGGAAGATGTTATCTACCTCCAGAGAAAGAACTGATAAAAAGAGATATACATGTTTTGTTTTTATTTGCTATAATTGTATCTATATTTACCCATATATCTAAATCTACATACACATATCTATATATATTTGTATCAAATGGTGGTCTTCTCTAGTGTGGGTTGAGGAGGGTAGGAAGGGGGCAGTTCAGAACTTAAAATGTTACAAAAATATTAAAAAAGATTTTTAAAAATTCTGGATTCTTAGTCCATTTGCAAAACAGCCTATATCAGACATTCACTTTACCTTTCAATTTTGACAATACTGAAGTGGGCAGGCCAAGTGCTGACTGGTTTAGAATCCAGAGGAATCTCCACATCCTTGTTTCCCAAATTGTAAATGTATACCAGGTTATCGTTCTTGATCGCAAGACCCATATAATCACTTTTGGCCTGAAACAAGAACAAAACTGCTATGGAATCTTCACAAATTATGTCTTCTGCCTTTTTCATTTTTATTCCATGCATGGTCGACAATGCCGAGGCAGTGTTTATAAGTTCTGATTTGATATGATCAGCCTACACTGTTCACATAGGTTTGTTTGGATTGTATTGAAACTGGCTCTAGTCTGCTGATAACACCTTGGGCAGACTTAAGTGATTGCAGATGTGTTTCAATAAAGTTGCTAAACAGGAGTATTCTGGTATTTTTTGCTTGATCAGAGGAGCTAGTGCTGATTGATAGCATAACTGAAGACAGTCATACAGTATTTCACAGTTTTTCACAACAGAGGTTGTTTTGAAGGTCTGTACTACTGAAGACTTTACCCCCAGAGCTAGCAGTGACAAGTTCATGTAATGTAAGACCAGAAAAAAAATATATATAGAAAAGCAATTAGTTGTTCTGAGTCACAAATTGAGTCATTAAGATCAGTCATTTTGGGTGACTCCATTCCAGGACAGAAATTTTATATGTATGGAGACATGGGGGAAGGGAATCTGGAAGTTATCTAGGATTAGAGATAATAGATTTAGAGCTAGAAGTGATACTAGAGATAGAGTCCAAACTTGTGTTCTAGAGAAAAGGAAATGGAAATCTGGGAAAGGCAGGTCATTCAAGGTCATTCAAGGTAAGGGACAGAATTAAATACAAGGTACTTTATAATGTTCTAGAAAAGATTACAATTTTTTAAATCATTCTTTTTATATGCTTTATCTTGAGTTAAAAGAAAACTTGTCTATACTTACATTTTTGCTTCCAAGGTATAAGATAAATCTATCTACATTTTCATTCTTCATTGCTGACTTTGCTGGAGGTTTCATGTACAAACTCATGGAAGTAAAAGCTTTTAAGTCATCCACACTAGTTTTGGTGTTGACTTCAACTGCTGACTGACCATCAAATGTCATAGAGACTTGAATCTAGAAATACAAAATATCATGTTAAATGTTGTCTCATGTTAGATACTGAGCAAATGATAAGAGTCAATGCTCTGGGGAAATTTGTCTGTTGATTATCATTTCTTTTCTCATCTCTTCCTCCTTGCCTTCATCTTGGGTCATTGTATTCAGTGCAAACCAATTTATTGAATGTCTAATATTTATAAAGTGAAAGGTACTGAGGGAGATGCAAAAATGATTAAGATAAGGTCCATATCCTTAAGGGCTTTGCAACCTATTTGACACTTAGGTATACAGAAAACTTATGTAATATAGGGACAGGAATAGGTACTAGACTGGTAATTTCATTTGTTTCCTCCAGATGAGGAAACACATCTACCAGTGCAGCTCATTATTGTCTTTTCAACTTATTGTCATAGAGAGTTGACTAGACACTGAGATGTTGTGTTTTATCACATGACCCACATGTGTTAGTTATGCAGGATGTACCAAAGGTCCTAGTGCAGTTTTAAGTTACTAAAGCTACTAAAATATATAGTAACTATATGAATATATAATATATGTACATATAAATACATATTAATACATCCATGACAAATAAGTATATTCATAAAACCATACATTGTATAACATATAGAATATATTTATAAATATAATATATAATACAGTTTATTTATATATGTATGTTTAACATATAAATATATATATTTCTTTCATTTTATACATTTTTAGAAACCTGAATTAAGCAAAATTATTGACTGGACATGCATTATATATGTATTTTAGGTCTACATATTATGTATTAGGTATATATATAATACACATGAATATATAATGTATGTTTATTATACATTATAATAATGTTAACCTTATATATTATGTGTATACATACAAACATTTAGAGGTTCTAGAACTGTGATTTTATTGGTATAGAAATTCCCTCTGCTGATACAGATCTGCAATTTATCATGTTATAGAGTTTTCTGGGACATTAGAAGTTAAATGACTTTTCTAGAGTCACATAACTCTTGTATGTTAGGAATATATTTTTCTTGATGTTCAAAGCTATCCACCATATAGCTATGCTATAAGAAATGAAAAGGGGGATGGTTTCAGACAAACATGGGAAGATCTTTGTGAATTGGTACAAAGTGAAGGGAGCAGAACTAGGAAACATTGTACATAGTAACAGCAATATTGTAACGATAATCAACTGTGAAATTCTTAACGACTCTGAACAATATAATAATCCAAGATAAATCCAAAGTGTTAAGGATGAAAAATGTTCTCTATCTCCAGAGAGAGAGAGAACTGATGAGCTTAATGCAAATTGAAGTATTTTCTCACTTTATTTTTCTTGCTTTTAAAAAAAATATGGTTAATATGGAAATGTTTTGCATGATTTCACATGTATAATTGATATTGGCTTGCTTGCCTTCTCAGTGGACAGGGAAGGAATGGGAGGGAAGGAAAAAATTTGGAACTTAAAAAAAGGGATGTTAAAAATAAAAGTACAACTGAATTAAGGAATTGGGAGATCCTCTCTGATAATGTTTTCTTTTCAAATGATCCTGAGGCTGCCTTTGCATGTGTATGTGATAAGACAAGCTTAGCCCTGAGGCTAGAAAGAGGTCCAAGGACATGAAGTTAAAATTCTTTGCTCTGAGGATCTCAAGGATCTGATTGTTCCTTTACAGTGCTTTACCTTGCTGGCTACACTCCTGGTTTGTGCAATGAGCTCTCTGATCCTTCGTATGCTGTCTGATATATTGCTTGCAGGTCTCTTCTGCTCGACTGTACGCAGCTGATCCAGAAGCTGGGGGACGACTTCAGTCAAATTTCTTACTGAGGTTAAGAGAAAACATGGACTAGCTATATATGTCTCTATATCATCTAAATTTCCAGGAAGATAGATAGATAGAACATTGATTTGTAACAGATATTGCACTACAATCAAAGGAAGAAACTCAAACCTTCAGTTTTAGTAAAATATTCAAAAACAAAAAAAATTCAAAAATGTTTTCCATTAAGGGGTGGCTAGGTCTCAGTGGATAGAGCATGGGCCCTGGAGTACCTGAGTTCAAATTCAGCCTCAGACACTTAATAATTACTTAGCTGTGTGACCTTGGGCAAACCACTTAACCCTGTTTGCCTTGCAAAAAAATCCTAAAAAAAATGTTTTTCATTAGAAGACAAAATAAACTGGAAAGCTAAACTTATGATCAATACATGTTCTGGTCTCTGTATTAGATAAGAGAGACAAATTTTCTTGGAATAGAAATGCCTAGAATATAAAATATAATCTTCTACAAGGAACCTTTTCCAAGTCTCCTTCCCTCCTTGATTATCTACAATTAATCCTCTATACAAGCTGTTGCAAAACTCTTAGTGCATTTTTAACATTTAACACCCTGTATATCTTTTTCTGTACATAGTTGCTTGCTTGCTTGCTATCTACCCCTTCAATGAGAGCATGGCTCCAAAGGTGGTTTCCAAGTTCATTCTATGTTTGTGTAGCCTAGGCATTAGCATGTCAGACAAAAGAAGATCCTGGGACAAATGGAGTGAGGCTCTGTACTAAGTATATTATGCTACTGCTCCTTATGACAGAACAGAAGCATTCTTATCCAGGAGAAAGTTGTTACAGGATCCTGCATAGTATCAAGATGATGGCATAGATAACAGTGGTCAGGAGTTCAACCCGGGTCTATGTGCTGGTCAGGTTATAGGACCACATGAAATCTGTGTAAGTCTAGAGACTTACAAAAGTGTCTTGGGGGGTTGGACAGAAGAGGAGAAGAAAAGGGGGAATCAGAATGAATTTCACTTTCTGGGACAAAAGCATGAAGAGTAGTTATTCTATGGTTAGCACAGGGACCATCTGTGTATCCAGATATACTCTTGGACTTAGGTCCCTAAATGTCAGCTGACTCAGGGAGAGAAATCCTCTTCCTGGAGTAAAATATAAACTCACTGCAGAGAATATGGATGGAGGTCAGAGGAGATTCCTTAACTCTCTATTTTTGGGAAATAATTTCTCCAATTAAACTAAATTAAATCTAGTAATATCAAGAAGAATCTTTATTGAGTAGTCCAGAGCTAAATAGATGTAATATGTATAACTAGTCACTGTATCCAAACAAATCTTTGAATTTTCCAAATCAATGGTCTTATGTATAGTGATGGAACTAGATTAACAATAATAATAAATATGATTCTACCTTGAGCAAATTACTTCATGGTAATAATCTGCTCATTTAAGGAAGGCTAATTTCTTTCTGGGGAGTCAATGCTGGTTCCATTTAGCAAGTTACCTTATCCAGTAAACTAAATAACATTAAATTAAAAGAAAATGAAAACTAAATTGAATGAAAAAGTGAATCGCTTTCTTTTCAGTAAACTAATATTGTAAATTTACCAAGACTATCATATGGGTGAACTATTTATTATACATATTTATTGAACTACTTGTTATACATTTATTTATTACATTTATCATATATTTGAATTTGTTGTCACTTTAATTATTTTTATTCCTTTTGAAATTTCTTGGTAAAAATACTTGAGTGGTTTGCTGCTTTCTTTTCCAGCTCGTTTTATAGATGAGGCAAACAGAGTTAAGTGGCTTACCCAAGGTAATAAAGTTAGTGTCTAAGATCAGATTTGAACTCAAGAAGAGGAGACTTCCTCACTCAAGGCCTGGCAACTTGATCCACTTAGCTGTCCCCATATATTTATATTACACTGCATTTATTATATACATAGTGAAATATAATATATAAAAGTAATTCACCAAGCCTTATCATTACATGGGTATACTATTTTTTTCCCCTGAAAAATCTTACTCATTGTAAACTTAGTCTAATGATATTAAGAAACTTTTTTGACCAATCGTGATTTCATTGCTCTAGGGAATTCCTAATAAGGAAATTCCCTTTACCAATGCTGCTCAGTATCTACTTTGCAATTGAAGTCTTACCACTTAATCTAAGGCATTTTGACATTAAATTACTTGCATAGAGGCACAGCTTGTCTGTATCCAAGATAGGACTTTAATTCAGGACTTTTTTTATTTTGAGGCTTACTCATCTACTATGTAGTGTCTTTAATTTGTGGAATTAACTGGAAAAAATAATTAAAACAAATATCTTGCATGGGAAAATATGTTTTAAAATCCATATTTGGTTCTATATCTGATGGATATTAAGTGATGTTTTAAAAATCTAAATTTACAGAGGATAGAGTCAGGAGAACCTGAGCCCAAATCTGGACTCAGATACTTTCTAATTGTGTGAAGTCACTTAACCCTGATTGTCTCCCCCATTCTTCCCCAAATCCAAATTTGAGTATATGCCTGTTTAGTACTAAACTGTTGTAGCTTCTGCTTGACCAAATGAAATTGAAAGAGACTGATTCTTTTCAAAACTTACTGAATTTTTAGTCCAGACCCGCAAAATTCATCTTCCATAAAGGGGAAAAATAGCATGATAATCTTATCATGGAACTTTGGGTTTATACATTTAGAACTTTTTTTTTTGTTTTTTTAGTTTTTGCCAGGCAAATGGGGTTAAGTGGCTTGCCCAAGGCCACACAGCTAGGTAATTATTAAGTGTCTGAGGCCAGATTTGAACTCAGGTACTCCTGACTCCAGGGCCAGTGCTCTATCCACTTCACTACCTAGCCCCCCCCATTTAGAACTTTTTAATAAAAGTTCTTCCTCTTTAATAGAAGAAGATCCTATCATCATAGATTTAGCACTGTTTGGACTATAGCAGCTGCAATGTGACCTCTAAGATGAGGTCTAGAGAAGGGAAGTGATTTTCCTAAGGGAACATTATTTGTAAGGGGCAGAGAAGGAATTTGAACTCAATTCTTTAGACTACAAATCTTCCACTTCTCTCTTCAGCACACCACCCTGCCAAAATTTATAACTATAATGGCTAACTGAAAACCAAATGTCAGAATATACTATATAGTACCTGCATCTCTAGCAGAGTCCACTGCAGTGTTGTAGGCTGAGGAATCAAAATGATGAAGGCTCTTAGACCAGTTATTTACATTGTTCTCCATTGGGGTGGTAGCTTGGTCTACCACCATGGTTGTCTTCTTAGCTTCTTCAATGATTCGTTTTGATTGATCCAGATGTTGCTCAGCATCCCCTGATTATGCAGACCATAAATAGTGATTTATCTTTTAGAGAAACTGAACGTTTATTTGTAGACTAAACAAACTCATTCATCAAAGAAAGAATAAGTCTGAAAAGTTTGGACCATTGAGTTAAATCTTAATAATTAAATATTATTTGACAGTTCTTGCTCATTTAAGACAGATATTTGAGCCTATGAATAACTATCCTCCAAAGACACAATGTAGATTATGGCCCTAAAACCTTTAATAAGGTGTTATATTCTCTTGAAGAGGTTAACTCCTTTGTCAAGGTTGATTCCTTATTATCAAGGCTAAGATTGATGCAGTCTGTTTGGGTACTGCTGATATTACCACTGAATTTATGACATCACATTTAAGATGATTAATTGATTTACAATCAGTATTTTTAAGCTTGGCCTTTAAAGGGGTGAGCAGAAACATACTAGATAAAACTGGAGCTGCCAGAGGGCCAAGAACAAAGGTTACAAATGGAGACTCAGACTCAGTTCCCTTAAAACATAGTTTATGCATTTGTGAGGCCTCTCCTGGGAAGGAAGTGGCCACTGGGCTGGTAGCTACAGAGGCAGGTACTTGGTTTTAACTGGGAGTTTCAGAAATCCAAGTCAGCAGTGGTAGAATGACAGTCATAAATATTTTTGGAGCCAGCCTTTTGTGTCTAGAGAGTCTATTCTTGACCAATGTTTCTGGTTAGGACCAGAGTTGGACCTGAGCGGCATCAATACAAAGAAGTAAATCTGGACTTTTACTTTGTACTGACACTGTGAGTTATGAGGCTTATTAAGAGATCCTAAGTGTTTTCTCCTACTGAGTAGTAAATTGTCAACATCAAAGTTATACTGTAAGTCAATAGGACTACATATATTCCTGGGAAGATGAGAATCAATGGAGAAAGTGGGAAAATTATTTTGACTGTTTATGGACTGAGGTGCAAGTCCTTTGTGGTTTAATAAGATTAAATAAAGTCTGTCCTATATTTAAAGTATTATTTTTTTGAATGCTTACAAGGGAGCAGAGGGCCTTTCTTTTTTGCTGTTTATACCTAAAAATGAGTTCACTACCGCTGCTTCTAGGGGAAACTTTGCATGGGGCACATCAGAAAGAATGGGTTTAATATGAAGAAATACAAGATTGAACTTGAGTGGTATAAATTCATAACTTTTGTTGTGGTTACTGGGTTATAAAAGAATTATTAATAGACAAGAAGATTTAAAAAATAACCTCTAAAATTGAAATTCACACTGCTCTTTTATTAGGTTTAGAAATAAATTTACAGAGAATCCATCTATTTCCTTAGGTTAAAAATCACAAGGGAAATGCCAGGGGCAATAAACTCATGAGGTCTTAACCCCATGAGTGTTTGAAAAAAATTTTGGAGTTCACAGGAAACCCAAATTTCATTTTCTTCTATTGTTCTTAGGTAAGATTTTTTAAAAAATTAACCATTCTAAAAAAATGGGAATCTATTTAATACTTCCTTCTTTTCCCTACTAGCACTCCATGTCCCATCCTTAGTATAGGTAACTCCACTGGATTCTTGTGAATCACAATGCATGTGTTTGATTCAATTGGGCAGATCTTCCTTCTCTTGCAATATGTGAAATTTGAAAAAGAATTGTAACCCTTCCATTGCTTGAGAATGCACTCCTACTTTCTATCACTTATTTCCCTAAGATAATAACACTACAGTTTCAGATCAGGCAAGACAGTTGCCAGGGTTTTTAATATGGTTCTGTGATTTCACTCACACAATGTTAACACGATAAGAATTTGTGTGTGGCGTGTTGCAGAGACTATGAACAGTTAGGGTCAAAGAAATGATGGCCAAGTTTAGGCATTGGGTATGAGCTCTGAAGAGGCTGCTACTTTCTGAAATGCTATCTCGTTAGAATGTCAAGTTTAATATGCGTTCAATAGATAATATGATAAATAAAAAGCTGTCTTGTTTTTATTGATTATCTCTTACCTCTCTCTGCTGCTTGAAGTTTTTTAATAGCTTCATTTAGCCTGTTTTTCAGAACACTCTTTCGAGCCTGGGCTTCATCCACACGCTGGCTGGTCTCAGTCACAGCCTGTTCATTGCCTTTGGAGAAAGAAAAGAAAAAGTTCTGATAGAGTTCAGAAATCCTAATATAATTGAAAGCAATGATGACCCTCACTACCAATCCTGATATTCTCCTATTGTGTCATCTGTGACAGTATATTTTTCATACAGATCATCTCCTTCCTTCCTTCCTTCCTTCCTTCCTTCCTTCCTTCCTTCCTTCCTTCCTTCCTTCCTTCCTTCCTTCCTTCCTTCCTTCCTTTCTCTCTCTCTCTCTCTCTCTCTCTCTCTCTCTCTCTCTCTCTCTCTCTCTTTCTTTCTTTCTTTCTTTCTTTCTTTCTTTCTTTCTGCAAGGCAGTGGGGTTAAGTAGCTTGCCCCAAGGCTACATAGCTAGGTAATTATTAGGTGTCTGAGGTTGGATTTGAACTCAGGTACTCCTGAGTCCAGGGCCGGTGCTCTATCCACTGCACCACCTAGTGACCCTCATCTCTTTTTTGAAGGTAGAAAATATGTAAAGAATTTAGATCATACCAATTCGCTGTGACAAATTAGTCTGAGGGGACTGCAAAGGATGAAAGGGACTTTGGCTGTATACACACAGCCAAACATTATTTCTGAGAACATCTCAACATCAAGTTTTGATCTGTTGATCAGAAAGGTCAGTCTAGATTGTGGTACAATTGGAGAAGACTTAGATGCATCAGATATAAACGTGATGTATCCAGAAGGCGTTGATGAATTGAACAAATAATGCAAATAGGATGAATTTTTGGACTTGGCATATCAGTGTAGACTTTTGGCTGTAAGTTAGGACTATCCAGAACAAACCATAAAGGTGGTAATATTTTATTTGTATTTGTAACAGTGACCATGTTCTCCACTGAGTCCTCTTTTCTTTAGTCTAAATATGTCCAGCTCTTTTAGCTGATCTTTACATGACATGGACTCAAGGTACCTCATTGTTTTGTTTGCCCTGTTCTGGACACTCCACTTTATCACTAAGGCTAGGGATGAGGACTGAATTTGTGATTCCATTAGAAATATATCTTCTCTGTAAATTATAGCAGGGTTAAAAGTGATTTGCTCAGGGTTAGAGAACCCAATTTATTTTAAGACAAGACTTTAGTCCAGTTCTTAACTTCAATGTCATTTGAGTTCAATATCAAAGTTCTAGGCAAAATGTGACTATTAACATTCAACAATATATAGCTTCTTCATATCTCACTATGCTCCCTTTCTCCACCTGAATGACCCTTGTAACTTCCCCTTTGCTGTTTAAAAATATAAACAGTGAATATTTAATGTTTATTAGAAGTCAGTTGTCTTTATGTGCAATGCATGCTTCTGGTAGAATTTAAGCTCCTTAAGAATTTGGGCTTTTATTTTATTTTACTTTTTTTGTATCCCCAAAATGTAGCCTAGTGCCTGATACCTAGCAGACACCTAATTATGCTTCTTGACTAAATGAATAAATGAATGAATGAATCTCTACTTAGCCATATCACTTAGTAGAAGTCATAGTCTATATCTGTTTTGCCATCCTAGTTGGTATTTAGTATTTTATATATTGTGAAGAGTTTCTTAATAAATACTATTCAGAAATGTTCCTTTATTTCTTTATCATCTAATTTCAGCAAACATTAACCACTTTTAAGTAGCATATTATGCAGGATACTGGAAATAGTATGGTTATAATTTTTTTCTAAATAAATTTTCAGTTCTTTTACTTTACTATTTCTAATATTAAAAGGAATCTGTTGAGGTACAGAGCTAGAGAAGAATTGGATCCATAAGGTATTTGGAGACTTTGGAAGATGATGGAGAAAGTTGTTTCATTTGGACCCTTATGGAAGAAAATGATTCTGAGGAAAATGGGCTTTATCAAAGGATTCTTTTAAGTGGTATACAGTATAGTGAATTAAAAAAAATTATTATAAACTATTAAGTACTTGATAGAAATGGGAGAAATATATAGTAACTAGGACACAGAAGATCTTAATACTCTCATGTTAATTTTTACAGCCATTTGAACATCATTCAGAAATGTTCAAATGTTAAACATGTCATTAATTATAATGCAATAGGAAACATAGCATTGGGTTTTCAAATATTAATTTAGGGACAACTTTTCAGTAATATACTTATTGTGTAAAGTGAGGTATACCTGTGCATTTCTTCCTTTATCTCCCACCCCAACAAACCAATTATCAAAATGAGGAGGGATCTGAAGAGACAAGTCCAGGGAATAGTTACAAGCCCTATCAATTGTACAAAAGAGCATATAATATTGCGACAGAATTTTTTTGTACATGCAAAATGGAATCCTGAAGAAATAGTCTATTTTTGGTCTTTAAGAGATTATTCCCATGAATTTTGTTGACACATTGTTGAAAGGAGAAGAAGCACTTTGGGAAACTCTGTTTTTTCATATTATCAAAGGGGAATGAAAATATTTAAGAAACTGTAGCAGAAAGTCTCATGTGACTCACTTAATTTTAATTGATTATGGTCTTCAAACCATGGGAGAGAAAAGTAAGACAGTGATAGAGCAGTTTCAAAATCTTTAGTTAGAAAAATCTATTCTTTTATTGTAAGATGAGGCTGATAGATTTGCAGCAAGATAAGCAAATGTATACATTAAAAAATCAGAATTGATGATGAGGTTCAAATACATTGGCTTTTCAATTGTGATTCAGTAAAAGAACAGTTTCTTTAGAAAGATTAATTAAATAGAATATTTCAAAAACTTATTAAATTTATTCAGTATTCTCTAGGACTGAAAAAGTATAAAAACATTGCAACAGTCTTGAAAAATGAACTTTTAAAAATGTGATTACCTGAAAAATTCAAATTCCAGCCTATATTTATAGTTTCTAGAACTGAAACTTATTTTGAATTTTAGACACACTCAAAAGGGACCTGCTCAATAGCTAGCCACCAATTAATTGATGACATAGCCATAGACTGTTGAAATCAATGAGCAAACATTTATTAATTGCTAACTATATGTCAAACAACATGTAATCCACTGTGAATAAAATATAAAAATCCAGCCTCCAAACAATCAGAAATTCTAAATTGTAGTTTTTCATAGTATTGTTTTCATAGTAATATGTCAGAATGGATAGATAGTTTGACCTATAGTCAAACTGAACTAGGTACAAATTGTCTCTCTGACACAAGCTGTGTGACCAAGGCTTAATCACTTACCATCTCCACACTTCTATTAATTTCTGATTATAAATTCAAAGATGAATGGGACCTCACTGATCATGTAATAAAAATGTCCTCAGTAGGTACATTTGAATAAGCAGTTCACTAAAGGAATCATAGATCCTTGAGATATTAATGTGATATATTTCTGAGTGATGATATGAGTACAGAGAAACTTAATATGAGAATTGAGAATCGATATTTCTAGCTTTGAACAAAAAGTTTCATGTTGGTCCATTTTATCAAGTTTTTAACCTCTTGAAATAAAATTACAAAAGATATTTTGATATTTCCACGATAATGCAGAAGATCCTTTAGAATCTTGTAGTGCTTCAGGGTGATACATTTGATTGTGAACAGAAATTATGTTCATATTATATCTTGGATCAATCATAATTAATGTTTATAACAATGGCCATCAAAAGAGAACCTGAAGTATCTAATGAATCATCCAGGATAGATTAGAAAATGTTACTTTCAATTTTATTTCCGAGTCTTAAAAAAGTAGACAGGATATGTCAGATTTGGCCTATACTAGAAAGCTGGGATATGTCAGCTAATTTTAAACTTTGGGGCACACAGATACAAGGGTTGAGATGATTTCATGTATAGGTTGTCAGGCAAAGAGAAGGTTTAAAGTCCAAGGAAAACGACTGAAATTAGTAATACAAAATTTAGGGAATACCAAGGAAATGACACATTATTTAGCTTAAGCTGCTTCTCTGAAAAATGGAAGGACAGAACTTTTCATGCCCTGCTCCTGGCTATGGCTGACATCCCCAATGGTTCTGGTGGGGGGGAGTATGCCTCTATTTTTTCTTGACATAGTCACTCATATGAATTGTAGGATGAGCTAATGATCTGACTACTCGGGCACAGATGGAAACATAAGGACAGATATCTTCAATTTGAATGTGCAAAAGATCTCATTTTATATCCCAGTAATAGACTGGAATATTTACATGAATATGAATAGTTTTAGGTATAAAATACTGTGTTCTTTTAAAATTAGCGACAACTTTAATAACCAAAATATTTTATTATCTTTAACACCCCATCCACTTATAATTCTAGGTATTACAAAATTTACTATACTACATTATATTAAAAATAGATTATTTTTTTTCATTCATAAAATCTTATCAGGTAATACTAATGTATTATTGTTTTAGTATCATTTACTCTTTAATTTAGGATTCTGAAATGCCTATCCAAATTAAATAATGGCATGATAGGAAAAAAAGCAGTAGGAAGAGAATATATTTACTAGAATCTGCTGTCGCTTGCAATATCTTGGCTTGATTGAGAAGATTTTCACTTTCATCTTTATGGTAAGTGATCTGAGTGTCAATCCCACCTACAGCCTACAAATTAATGGGAAAAAAAGAGTGAGAATCACAGCAGAAATTTAGTTTTTCATAGTTTTGGGGTTCAGATTGTACTAATTTACCTAGACACCCTCCACCAAATTCCTCCAATTCTGTTTTTATAATTCAGACTAAGGTCAGATGAGACAAAGAGAAAATAAGTTCCCTGGTGTTTCTAAGTTTCCTCTTCCTTCCCCCAGCTTAAGCACTTTTCAAGGATCGCTAAGTATAAAGTAGACATCTAAATTGTCCTTCACAGTGTTTTCTCCATAGACTTAGGTCAAACCATTTTTGGGGGAGAATATGCTATTTGATGCCTTTGAGCTGCCATCACTCGAATATTACAATTTCAAAAGCCATACATTTCAAACCTAATAAAACTGATTTTGGTTCTTTCCTTTTCCTCTTTACCTTCCCTGACCTGTTCCTTTTTTTCTGCCTTTCTCTTCCTCTTCTTCTTTGCCTTTCTATCCTTTTTATACAAGTAGACAAATTGAAGAACCACAAGACTTACATCATTGACTCTGTCTGTAATAGTCAATGCTAGTACTGCTGACTCGTTGGCCTCATCGACATAATTGATGATGTTTTCATAGACATTTGATGCATCTAATGCCTTCTGTACTAACCCATTAGTATCCAATCTATGCAGACTCCTGTGAGAAAGACAGGGAAAAAGCATGGTTTTCATTTTCATCATTTCTCCTTCCTATTCCAAACTTCAAACAATCAATCATAAAAGCATTTATTAACTGCTTACAAGATGCCAGGCACTGTGCTAAGTCCTGGGGAAATACAAAAAACAAAACAAATCACCAAAGCCAGTTCCTGTCCTCAAGGAGAAAAACAACAGTAGTTAAATTAATAGATACATACCAGATATGTAGACTACCTGGAAGGTAATCTTAGAGAGGAAGGTTCTATAGTAGCTTGGTGCTTGGGGGTAGTGGAGGTTGTGATTGAGAAAAGTCTTATGAATAGGGACATTTTAATTTTTTTTCTCTTAAAGGTAGCAGATTTGCTTTCTTGTTTTTATTTTTGAATGCAGATTTCCTAACACTGATTTCTTAAGTCATTTTTTTTTCTTTAGGTACAATTATATATCTGTAGTCTTTTCCTTCTGCTGCTATCACTATTTACCTGAGGCTCCTTCTATGTACCAAAACATAATCTCTGACTTCCTGAAACTCACTTTCTAATAGGGAGAGGCCATAGAGATTAAAATTTAAATCATATGAAAAGTGGTCCTATGAGTACAGCAGCAAAGCAGCCAGAAATGAATTTTCATTAATGTTTCTCCTGGATACTCAGGAGATGAGGGTAACTTCCGAGGCACTTACTGAGCACCAACTTTAAAAAAATTGTTCCATTGGACAATGGTATCAGGCATAGGACTGGAAGCCTATAGTCAGTGATCTAAGGGGGTGGGAAGGAGTGCTATTCCTAGGACTCTTGGTTTTCCTGTCTTTTGGTGGCATTGGGCAAGAGGAACATCATCTATGACAACTCTTGAATGCCATTTTAAAGCATATTTCTCTCTTTTTATGCTTTGTTTAATGTTTACTCTGTTTTTTGCTTTTTTTAAAAACATTGATCAAGTAGTATTGAACAAAGTGATGCCTGTGATTGTAATAGTAGTAATCAAAAATCTTGCATAATTTTAATGTGTACAGAGGAGTACTTTGTTGAAGGAAACTCTTTAACTTTGTGTCTTTCTCTACTGCTAGATTGCTTTTTAAATCTGAAATAAACAATAGACTCTTAAAACAAAAAGACTCTTAGAGTCTCTATACTTCCAAGTCAATTATGTTACTAAGGAAAAGTGATCTATTATTGAAAACTGTCTGAAAAATCACCTTTCTTCTCATCTCATATTTTCATAAAAGATACTTCCACATGTTCCAGCTATTTATGTAAAGATTTTATGGAAATTGGGAAATAAGCATATAGGCCAGTAGTTATCGATGTCAACAGATTGCCTGTTTTGGAGGTAATAAAATAATTTGGGATAGTTTTCTATTCTTTTAAAGTCTTTTTGTTGAATAATCTTGAAAATGGATCTTGGAGTACTTTTTATTTGTAATGCCTTCAACATAATGCCTTCAGTATATATTTGATTAGATACAGATAATCTTCACAACTTCATCTTCTTACATGTCATTTCTATTTCCTTATAATACACAACTTAATCACCAATGATCAAAACAGATCACTGTAGATTTCTATAAATAAAGCTTTCTATAACTGGGAAGATTTCTATAGTTGGGAAGTCTGTTGTTCTTTTTTCAGTTTTGTCTTGAAATATATACTTGAAATGCCTTAGCTTAACTATATGACCCTGGGCAAATCTTTTAACCCTATTTGCCTTAGTTTCCTCATCTGAAAAATGAGATGGAGAAGAAAGTGGCAAATCACTTTTGTATCTTTAGTAAGAAACCCCAAATACGGTCATGAAGTGTCATGACTGAATGACAGCACAAAATGACTGAACAACAAGAACCCCATGCTTTGCATAGTGTCTTTCACATTGCACATTTATGATAACTATTCATTGAATTACTTAAAATTTTCCATCATCAGAAATCCCTTAATAATAGGCTAAATGCAATATTTGCAATATTTCTTAAAACTAGGATACTACTAAAAAGATATGTGTACCTTTTCCTAGAATGATCTGAAAGTTAAAAGGTTTAAAAATGAAAAAAAAAGAAGACTGAAAACACTTTAAATTCTTGATGATAATGAGTTGGTTTAAATTGTCTTTGAAAATGTGAAAACTAATATTGTTTCTGGCTTTATCCATCAGCTTTACCTGTTCTTATTTATAATTTCTAGTTTTTTGGTTCTCTGTTATATTATTACTGTTTTCTGTTGCTTCAGGTTCATAAAGTCAATTCTACTTCCATTGATACAATTTAGTTAACATTTATTGATTGCCCAAAGGATACATAGTACTCTATGAGGGGCTATGAGGAAAATTGTTAATTGATTTTCCCTTAATAGGTGTTGAAATAAAACAGTTTCTGCTAGGCATAGTTGATTGGCTCTAGTACTTACCAGAAGTCAGTTTAATTCCTAATTCCCAATTAGCTTCACTTTATATCTTGGGTATGGAAAGTTGACTTTTTGTATAAAAAATATGACCGATAAGAGGATGAAAACTTATGAAAAGTGCTTGATGTCTTTAGAAAAAATATTTTATGCAGCATTCCCTGGTCTCATATTGGTGAGAGGTCACGTCAGTAAGAAATTACCTGTTTAGCTCATTAGACTGTTGCTGAAGGTCCTGTGCATGGTCTATAGCCTGCTGGACCAAATTTTGATTGAGGGTAGTCAAATTGGAGAGTTTATCTTGTAGCTCTTTCTTGGCTCCATCTATTTCTGCATAAATTCCTGATGCATTCTAAAGAAAATATGAGATGAAAATTAATAAGAAAAACAAATTTATTAGAACTTCAAAATTATTACTCTTAGGAAATACCAAAAAATAACAGCAACAACAAACTCAAAACTAAGCTTCATTCTCTCAAATTAGAAGAGCAGTAAAGTTGATCTCTGAGAATTATGTTGGGACCAAGGTATTGTAAAAAAACATTGTTCTCTGTTATATTCTAGTTTTTGCTGTACCACACACGTGTATTCTCTACCTTTTGAATGATGCAAAAAAGGCACTATAATATTTAATAGAAGTTGGATGAAAATGAAATTGACCATGAAATATAGCTCTGAAAACCTGAAATGGAATTGTTTGCTTATAATTGTCTTCTCTTTGGTCTTCTCTTTTCACTGACTCTTATTAGATTTTAAGTTAGAATGCTTTTCTGTGTCATAATTCAGCATCATTTATGAAAATGTTATCCAACCAAAAAGCTTTGATCTAACTTTTCTAAGTACAAAAAGTAGCTCATGTTTCCCCATTGCTGATTAGGTACATTTAAGATAATGTTCCATGTAAGAAACAGTGAAAGCTGTTTAAAATAAATTTCATGGTTGTATAGTTGTCAACATTATTGTAGTTCTTTAGTAATATAAGCCTTATTGAAACTAGAAATCCACCTTTATTAAAGATGATCCATAAGGCAGGTAATAAAATAATTTGAAAAGTGAAAAACTCTAATCATAAATTTCAGAGTTGAAAAGTACGTCAGGGCCCATCTAGTTCAACACATCTGAAAAAGAATTCTCTCCATTATGTACCTCAATTGTTTTATGCGGTTTTTATTAAAGACCTTCAGTGAAGGGGACTCCTTCTATATTCTGAGGTAGCCTATCCTAATTTTGGATAGGTCTATATATTAATTATTGTAGTTAATATTGTAGTTAATTATTGTTAATAATGATTGTAGTTAAGAGGATAGAGATTGAGGTTATTCAGCCACTCTTATTTGATCCTTTATGTTACTGTTCTTCTTACCCAGATTAGTTTCTTTTTTTAATTTAATTTAATTTTTTTAGTTTTTGCAAGGCAATAGGGTTAAGTGACTTGCCCAAGGCCACACAGCTAGATGATTATTAAGTGTCTGAGGATGGATTTGAACTCAGGCACTCCTGGCTCTAGGGCTGGTGCTCTATCCACTGCACCACCCAGATTAGTATCTAACAAAACACAATTACACACACACACACACACACACACACACACACACACACACGCACACACACACACACACACACAAGTTTTTACTCTGGGTGGAAGTAGTATCAAAGAATCTGTAGTTTTCATTATTCACTCTGAGACCCCAGTTAGAGACAGACCTTTTAGCAAAATGCCTCAGTGTTAGAGCTACCTCTTTCCCTTCTCTGGGGTTGTTGCCCCATACTTTGCTCCTCGCAATTGTATTTCCAAAAATATTCCCCCACCATAAAATACCAGTGGTCAACACTGTTTATAAAGAAGTAAATATTCAAAACACAAAAAGTAGACATACTTTTCCTAGGAAAGAGAAAAAAGTTTCAGATTCCCATGAAAAAGTTCAAAGAGAGGAAGGAGATATAGAATTACCTCTGAGTAGTCTGTAGTCTGAGAGTTGATTTCAGTTATATAGCTTCTACATCCAAATACCTTATGCTTAAATGATTCAAACAGCATGATGCCTAGGCAGCTGACCACTTTTTTGGTTTCTTTCTGCTATCCCAGTTTCAGGTGCCTTTTTCCTAGTTCCATATGCCTTCTTGTAAAGTCAGGAACTAGATTCTTTGAGTTTCTTTCCTGGAGTCAGTGAACTGACTTGTAAAAACCACCCAGAAGCATAGTCTCTCATTCATACTCTTATGGAAATGAACTCAAAGGATTAATTTGTATCCAAAGGTATTTTTAGATAACTCTTGCATGGTTGCATTCATATAGTTAATCATTTCATTTTCCAACCCTTTTTCTGTGATAAACTTGATAAACTGTGAAAGATCAACTTTCTCACCTTTCTATTATTGCTAATAACAATAATAGCCAATGTTTAAGGTTTTTAAAGCATCTTACAAACATTATCTCATCATCTCATACCCTGTGAAGTAGATATTATTATTATTGTTCCCATGTTATAAATCATAGGACCGTAGATTTAGAGCTAAAAAGGATATTATAGGTCATGTAAAGCAACACTCTCATTTTACAGATAAAGAAACTGATTATGAGAGAGGTCACAAAGTCAAAAAGCATCTGAGGTAGGAATCAAACCTGGGGTCTCCCAGACTCCAATTCCAGTGCTCTGTATTTGCAATGGATTGCAATTTCTAGGCATTGATTCAAGTTTTGCCCTTTGGGGACAAATAAAACAAGTTTAATCTCTTTTCCAGCTGATAGTCCTTCAAACCTGGGAGAAGGCTATTATGTTCCTTCTAAGTGTGCTCTTTATCAGGTTAAAAAACAACCAGGTCCTTCAAGTGATTCTCACATGGTACTTCATCATGCCTGTTGCCTTACTCTGTGTGTTTTCCAGATGATCAATCACTGTCTCTTTAAAAATGTGGCACCCACAATTATATACGATATCTGAGATGTGGGTCTGACCAAAACTCAATTAACTTGTTTTATTTTCAAAATATTAACTAATTAGGCTTTAATTTAATTATTTCTCCTCTCTGAGTTGACTAGATCTCCAAGTATGTAGTCTCATACTGAATTGACCTAAGCAGTTAGTTACCTTTATGACATCACTTAGTTCAGAGATGGCCAGACGAGGGATTTCCAGAGATTCTGTGGATTCACTCAAAGTAGTGTTCACCACTTCTACCTGTTCTTTGACTCTTTCATGTTGTTTCTGGGCAGAGAGAATAGGAGAAAGAGAAAGGAAAAAAAGTTTTTTAATTAGGTAAGGGAGTTAGAGCTTTTGATAGGAATTTCTTTCTTTGTCACATTAAACAGTACAAAGAAAATAAGAGAATACAAATATAGATTTTATTTCTTATTGAGGGACATTATGTAGTACAACAGATTGAGGGTGTGAAATACATAGACAATATGAATGCTAAATCCTAATTGCTTCTGTACTTCAATGCATATGTCAAATGCTAACCTTAATTAAAGTATATCTAAAAATATATACTTTAATAAGTATAAATACATATATATGTGATAAGTATAAAATGCTCACTTTAATTAAAGCATATATAAGTACTAGCCTCAAATAAAACACTCAATTGAAAGTGGCACATACCTCTATTATTTAAAAGCAAGTCTGTCAAATTCTATTCTTGTTCCATATTCCCTGTTTATTTTTCCTATTGCCAATAGTTTCTCAATAAGCACATAGAAACAGAAATTGCTCAGATTTTGGGAAATACTTTCAGTTCTATGTTCAGATGCTGGGTCTAGTAAATATTAATAATAGGCATGTTATTATTCTAAAAGGGATTTTACTTGTGGATCCCAAATATATTTGGAATTTGAAAGCAAAAAATATTAAAAATGTAGCAGGTACGTGAATGAATTAAAGGAGTCATTTATTAAATGCTTACTAAGTGTCAAACACTGTTCTAGTGATGGAGACAGAAATGCACAAGTGAAAACAGTCATTTTCCTCAAAGAGTTTATGGTTCTAATAGCAAGAGTGCTTCTTCATAGATTGTACTGTGTACTCTCCTCTTGGATTTATTCTCTATTTACTCTCCTATTGGATTTATTCCACAATGCATTAGAAGCTCACTCCAGTCTTAGACTTCACACTTTGTGAACTGGTCCTGATTGATTGGTTTCCCCATAACCTCCATTTTAAGGAGGATGCACAAGCCACTCAGTTCTTCATTCCTTTCTAGGTCTTCCCCTAACCCTCATCATTATTCCTGACTCTTTCCTTCAGACTTGCTCTATTTCTCTTTCCCTGTCCTGTCCCCTCCTACTTCTTCAACCTTTCCCATTTCTCTTTCCAGTTTCTCCAGCAAGACTGTCTTTCTTTCTGTTTATATTTGTATCTCCAGAATTTAGTACAATGCTTAAATCATTTGCTTATTGATTTTACAAATTGACTTGTTGAGAGACAACATAGGAAAGGCATGATTGAAGAAAGAGCATTTATTAAATACTTATTTCAGTGCTACAAATATAAAAGTGAGTCAGGTCCTGTCCTCAGGTAGTTTACATTATAATAGGGGAGACAACACAAACAGGGGAATAGTAGACAGAGAAGGGAATCATGATCTGGAAAGTCACCAAAATAGAAAGTGGAAAAAACAAAGCAGTCAATTGACATGGGCTTTCCAGAGGGGCTTTGTCCTGTTGATTCAATTATTGTTCTCAGAGCAAAGATGGAAAGTAGGGAGATATACTTGGAGGAGAAGGGAAGGAGTAAGTAGCAGGGTAGAAAATGGCCTATTGAAGAAACTATATGAATCTGAGTTATTTAGCTCAGATCAAGCATGGTTTCTTGAGATCTATACTGATAATGGTGCTGAAAGGGTTAAGACTTAATTTTCATTGAGCTGAACTGGACTGAACTTTCAGAGATGAAAAGTTAAATATTTATTTTACATTTGGTCACAGTAAAGAATGAGAAGTTATTTTGGAAATGGCAATTTTAATTGGAGTAGGAAGCCCTTAAGTTAAAACTTATTCACAAAGGCATCATTCTAGGCCAGAGAATATTAGTACTTCTACAGGATAATTAGCCATTTGCATATAAAGCCTTCTTTCCAAGCTGTCTTCACTTCCATTTTTCTCCACTGAGCTTTTCCTGATTAAGTGGAAATGGAATGTGGGTCCCCACTTACTTCAAGCACATTGCTGGCTGACAAAACAGACAAAATGTCTCTCCCTTCTCCCCCCCAACCCCCCCCCCCCAGCCCCTATCCCAACTCTACACCACCATAAATAGAAGACATTCTTTATTTATCCACTTCCCTTCCCACAGGAAAGGCATTGCATTGCTGCATGTTTGCATCAGACCTATACAATTTTGTCCTTGTAGGAGCTCAATCAGTACCAGCCTATTTTGACAGAAAGATAATCCACTTTACTCTTAGCTTCTCAGGGACTCTTTTTTATATTTGTAATCCTAGAGTTTAGAACAGTATCTACAAGATGATAAGCATTTAGTAGATCTCTCTCTCTCTCTCTCTCTCTCTCTCTCTCTCTCTCTCTCTCTCTCTCTCTCTCTCTCCCCCTCTCCCTCCCCTCCCTTCCTCCCTCCTTTCCTTACCTTTCCACTCTCCTTTCCTTTCTTTTCCATAAGTATAATGTCTGTTTTTGGAATGACTAGAATTCTAGATTCAACTTAATACACATTTATTAAATTTCTGCTGTATTTCATTTCCTGTGGCAGGTGCTAAGGATAGAAAAAATTCAAAACATTGTATGCTCTTAAGGTATGGAAAAGCTATTTGGAATTGAGTTAGAAGAGGAGTGAGGGTTGAGGCTGGTCAATGGCAAAGTTGGCTGTTGGGCTCAGATTTGGGCTTTCTTGATCTCCCTTTTCTTGGCAGTGAAAAGCATGGGGAATGAATAAACAGGTTGATTATGCTGCTTCTCTATCATACAAATAGTGTATCTCAGAAGAAGTAGTGAGACACAGTAATAAAGATATGACAGCAGATCCAGTCCAGCATCCTGGTTATCTGAATTATATCAGATGGGTTTATTCCTAGTTCCTCTTACACAAAAAGGATGCAAGTGGAGGTATGTTCATGTCTACTCTGTGTCAGTCTCTGGGCTAATCATTGGGGATACAAATCTTTCCAGGAGCTCACATTTGAAAGGGAGAGAAAACATTCAAAGAACAATGTACAAACAAGATACATTTGAGATAAAATGGGGGGGGGGTGTGATCTTAGGAAGGCACTAAGGTTAAGATGAACTAGAAAAGCTTCCTACAGAAGTCAGAACTTTGGTTGAGACTTAGCATTTAAATAATTCTTTAAAAATTTTTTTTGTAAGGCTGTGTGGTTAAGTGACTTGCCCAAGGTCACACAGCTAAGTAAGTATTAAGTGTCTGAGGTTGAATTTGAACTCAGGTCTTCCTGTCTGCAGGGCAGGTGCTCTATCCACTGTTAAGGTATGCAAAAGAATTTTTATAAATACATTATTTTATCCATTTATTACTAAACAATTGTTTTGACAAAATTATGCATATATACATGTACCTTCATATATACACACATACATGCATGTACCTGTTCAGTAGTTTCAGTCATGCCTGACTCTTCATGACCCCATTTGGGGTTTTCTTGGCAAAGACATTGCAGTGATTTGCCATTTTCTGTTTTGTTTTTGTTTTTGCAAGGAATGGGGTTAAGTGACTTGCTAGGTTAAGTGACTGAGATTTGAAATCAGATTCTTCTGACTTCAGGGCTGGTGCTGCACCACCTAGCTGCCCCAGTTTGCCATTTTCTTTTCCAACTCATTTTACAGATGAGAAAACTGAGACAAACAGGGCTAAGTGACTTGTCCAGGGGTCACATGGTAAGTGATTGAGGACAAATTTGAACTCAGGTCTTCCTGACACCAGGTCTGGCACTGCATCACCTAGCTGCTATTCCATATGTGTACATAAACATATATCTACATATCCATATCTACATATATAGATACATATCTATATAGAGAGATACATACTTAGGAAAAGAGAAACAATATTTGTTGGATATGTTCACATAAACACATATCTATACATATCAACATATATCTATACATTCATACATATGCACACATACAATTTGCTTACAAAGAAAAAGAAAACATTGACATTTGTAACATTTCCAGCGATACATTTCTGTTGTATTGTCTGCTTTCAGTTCTATTTATTTCTTCCTAATGGAATATCAAGGCAGTTATGGATTCATTCAGTTGTTGTTTTCAGGGTTATATTTTACCTCATTGTCCCGTTGTCTGGCAGCATTGGCCCTATTCATGTCCTCAGCATCTCTGATACGGTCAAGAGATTCATCCAGTGATTCTTGAAGTTCTGACAACTTGGCATCATAGTCATCAAGCTGCTCTAATACAACAGGAAACAGTGACCTTGTGTCATTGTGGAGACGTTGCCAATTTTCAGCGAGGGACAACACTGAGAAAAATTACAATAAGAAACTAAGTTTATTTCTTCTATTTTTATCTAGAGTTTAGAAAAATATTCAACATGCAGTGTTTTTTCAAGAATCCTCTACAATGCAAAGACTTGATGATTGAGTCCTTGAAGTTGGGTATATTAGACAATTGAATTCAGGATCTTTTGCATATGCAGATATTGTGATAAGTCATTTTCAGTCAGACCCCCTGGATATTTTATGCCTGTCGTAATGATAGAGACCAGGCTTGGATTCTTCCCTGGCTCAATTTCAAGATTCATATAGCTGATCCTGTCTATCCTTCATACCATTCCCAGATAAATTTTCTGATTCAATTTTTCTGGATTTTCTTGTGCCGTGCATCAACTCAATGTTTCAGTGGTTCTCTATTGCCTCCCAAGACTAACATTTTGTTTGGGACTAGAGGTCTGGATTCATCACTTTACTAAACTTTGGGACATTAGGTCATTAAATCTGTCTGAGCCTCAGTTTACTCATTAGTAGGGAATAATAATACCTGTTCTGGAAATTTTTTAAGGCTTGTATAGAACAAATAAGATATGCATGTATGTTCATAAAGTAACTTGTCAACTTTAAACATTATATAAGTGTTAGTTATAGTTGAAGTAATAATGGTACTTGGAAGGGTTAGAATACTTACACGATACTTAGCAAATAATTAGGAAGAACATAATTGTTCCATAACATTTATACTTGGATTTAGAAAAAGCTACTAAGTTTAGGATTTGAATATTTCTTCTATTTAGGTTATTATTTTTACATGGAAAGTAATCCCCCTTTAAAATATGCTAGTTACTTATACTCTGTCAACTATTCATCATACTTATTTAATTTTATGGAGAAATAAGAATTATTGTGATTTTCACTGAAATTATAGAGAGTTAGTTGACTAGCAACCCACTGCAAAGAAGAGCTAAAACAATGCTATTAGCCATGTTTTCTGTTTTTGGTTCGACTTTATTTAGCTTTTTTTCCCTTCCAATTTAGCAGCAAAAGCTTACTTCTTATGTCACGTTCTAACCATCAAGATTTTGCTATGTAATAGAGAATCTTTGAAGAGAACTATATTATTATTTGTATAAAATAAGATTGGTGTAAATACTTAGTGGGATAGTTTGATAAAGTAGAAGGGAAACAGATTTGGATCAGGAAATCTGGGCTCAAAACTTGGTTTTCTGACCATAGTTATGTGCCATTGGGCTAGTCATGTTGATCTCAAGTCTCTGTTTCATTTTCTGTGTAATAGGAATATTAGTTTTTATACTATTTATTTTTAAGGAATGTTATAAAAATGCAAAGCTTAAGTACAATATGAGTTATTACTTGTAAACCTTAAACACTATATATAAATAAAAACTTATTGCTCCTCTTCAAAAAATACATTCACATGCTGTCTACCTGTTTCTGTTCAAGCATTTTAAAAATGAATTGTGTTTTATCCCACTCATACATTGCATTTTATCTTACCACTTAAAATGTGGACAACAGATACACTTACATTACTAAATCAAAGAAGGTATTCTCTATGTACTTATGAAATTTGATAGATACATTCACTGGTTAATATATATATATATATACATATATATGTATATATATATATATAGTCTGAGGAAAGCAAGAAAAGTTCCTTCTAAATGGAAGTCCCTAGGGCAGCTAGGTGGCATAGTGGATAAAGCACTGGCCCTGAAGTCAGGAGTACCTGGGTTCAAATCTGGTCTCAGACACTTAATAATTACATAGCTGTGTGGCCTCGGGCAAGCCACTTAACCCCACCAAAAAAAAACCCTAAAAAAAAATGGAAGTCCCAGACCTAATTGCTGGTGAAGATTTCATCATGAGACTTGGTAAACTGAAACCATTACATACTTTGATTTGTCTGAGTATGTTGACCATATGTACTCTATATTATTACTTATGTCTAAAGTTTCCAAGGGGCCCTAAAATCCAATTCAGAGGCCATTTTCCCTTTAACTGATTATCTAAGTAGTAATGGTGTTTCTGTTCTCACGCAAGCAGATGACAGACACTGGACTTGGGGGTTAGGAAACCCAAGCTTCAAACTCTGTCTCAGACATGAGTTGCATGACTCTGGGCAAGTCACTTAACTGTTTCCTTCCTCAGTTTCCTCAACTGTAAAATGACACTTGTGTTAGGACCAGTAAGATAGTATTTGTTAAGAGCTTAGTAAGCAACTGGCACATAGTAGGTGCTTAATAAATCTTCCCTTCCCCTCCTACTTCACATCTCATATTCCATGGAAGGGGCCTTAGAAGCTATCTAGTTTAATGAGAGAACTGAGGCTGGCAGTATGTAAAGGAGAATGTTTGGAAACAGAATATGTCCATCAATTATGTTAAATGACTTGTTCAAAAATCACAAGGATAGTATCACAAGCACTTGAATACAGATTTTTCTGATAATAAAGCAAGCATACTTATTACCCTATCACACTTTTTTGTGTATAATTAATATATATATATATGTGTGTGTGTGTGTATATGTCCATATAGATGAGATATCCATAGATGCAACATTTTATATATTATATATATATATATATATATATATGGAACATTTTATATATGCAACATTTTATATATATTCGTATATATATGCAACATTTAATATATATTTGTATATATGCAACATTTTATATATATGCAACATTATATATAACATTTTATATATAAAATTTGTATATATGTGACATTTTACATATATGCAACATTTTCTATACATATGCAACATTTTATACATATGCAACATTATATATATTTGTATATATATGCAGCATTTTATATATATACATTTTATATATGTGTATATAAATGTAACATTTTATATACATATACTAGTGTATATATGCAACATTATATATATAATAGTATATATGTGCAATATTTTATACATATATTTGTATATATATGCAACATTTATATATATATTTGTATATATGCAACAATTTTATATATATACATTTTATATGTATGTATATAAATGCAACATTTTATATATATTAGTGTATATATGAAACATTTTATATATTTGTATGTATATATGGAACATTTTATATATATACAACATTTTATATATATATTAGTGTATATATGTACAACATTTTGCACATATATTTGTATATATACAACATTTATATATTTGCATATATGCAACAATTATATATACATAACATTTTATATATGTTTATATGCAGCATTTTACATATATAAGTGTATATATGTGCGACATTTTATATATATTTGTGTATATATATGCAACATTTATATATATTTGTATATATATGCAACATTTTATGTATATTAGTGTATATATGTGCAACATTTTGCATATATTTATATATGCAACTTTTATATATGTGTATATATGCAACATTTTATATATATTAGTGTATATATATGCAACATTTTATATATATTTGTATATACATATGCAACAATTTCATATGTATGTACAACATTTTATATATGTATAACATTATATATATGAATGTTTGTATGTAGGTGTATGCTTATATTAGAGATATTTACAAATAGTTGCAACATTTTATATACATGTGCATTTGCATACAGATTTGTGGATCTCTCCATTCTCCTCCCTACAGGATTGTTAGCTCCTGGAAACTTGTCTTCGGTAAACTTTGGACCTCCCTCCCACAGTGCTTCCTGTGATGTTTTGTAGTCCTATGTAAGCACTTCCTAATTGTTTGAATTGGATCGAACAGAGATGATTAGCAGCCAGGCAAAACTATTTCTGGTTCTACTGCATCAGTGACAAGTGACCATTACAAGCAGTGGGAGAAGTAGTACCCATCATTCTGGCTTGGAATGCCAGAGTTTAGGTATTTTTGCCTTGGAAGCTACCTCTGCTCTAGGACAGGCCAACAGTTGGGCTCAAGGAGGGGCACTCAGAGATTTCAAAACCTACACTCTTGTGCTTCATCAGCTTCTTCATCTACAAGCTCTTGTTGAAGGACAAAGGGCTTTCGGTGTCTAATTTCTTCCAGCATGTCTTCTGCTACCGCAAGTTTTTCAGAGATTTCATTTGGACTGAGATCCTGCTCAACTCCATAATATAGCATCTTGCTGTTGATCTCTGAAAGAAAGAACAGATGTTCATTTTGAATGGAGAGAAAAGCAGCAGGGAAATCTTGCCTAGCTATTTTTGAATTGTGCTGTAGGAGTGCCAAAAGACAACTGAGATTGTAAATGATGGCCAGAGCCAATGGATGAGAGCTTGATCCTGTTCCAACGCCTTTGTGAGGGACAGCCATATAGCAAATCATACTATTTGGAAAGGACCTCAGTGAATACAACTCATATGACTAGGAGTCCCCTTTTTAGCATTCCCTGATAAGATATCATCCAGCTAAGCAGTAAGACCTCCAAAAGTGTGAAATAAGTCATCTCTTTGGACAACCTCTTTTAAAATAAAAATTGCTCATACTAGAATTAAACAGGACATAGCCTGGTTATTTAGCAAAATAATGGAATAAAAGTGGATCCAGTATGGCCCAAGGATAGAGAGAATCAAAACAGAGTTAGTACTCTTTCCAAATTCAATCATGGTATTTCCAGACTGGAATTGAAAGAATGAAAAATTTGCATGGTGTCTATCTACTGTTTTTCTGCAGTGGGCCAAGACTGCTAATATTTAAGATACATTAATCAGTGCTAATCAGGACTTTCTGTGAAATACAAATATATGGAAAAATATTCTGATGGGCTATGTGTAATTTATGTGGTGTCTCTCTACACTCCAATCTACCCTCTATTCAGTTGCCAAATTGATATTCCTAAAGTACCTCTGATCTTCATTTATTACTTCCCTGCTCAAGAAGCTCTCAGGGTTTCCTTTACTTTTAGATGAAAATATAAATTTATCTGCTTGTCACTTAAAGGACCTCATAATCTGACTGGTGTTTGCCTATTTCCTCATCTGTAAAAGGGGATGGTACTATCATCTATCTCCCAGGGTGGTTTTGGGACTCAAATGAAATAATATTTGTAATGTGTTCAGCCTATTTTCAGGCTAATTACATACTATATTCAAAGCTGTATTCATATTGGCTATTTGCTCTTCTCTATACATGATATTTCATTTTCCACTTTCAGGCCTTTACATAGGCTGTCCCCCATGACCTTTCTTCCTCTGCCTCTTGGGACCCCTACCTCCCTTATCCACTCAGTTCTGTTGTAGTACCATTTCCATTAGGAGATTTTCCTTGATTATTCCAGTTGTCACCACTACATTTCAAAATCATTATACATATACTTTAAGTGTGAATATTCCATTTCTCCCTAGCAGATTATAGAGAAAAATCTTTTTTCAAACATGGGTTTGGACTAGAATGCTTCTAAGGTAATTCGAGACAGCCTAGATAGTACACTAGATAGAGTGGTGAGCTTAGTCAGTCAGTAGTCTAAAACCACTCATTACACACTTACTGTTTACTAGGTATCTCTTTTAAGTGCTTAGGAAGATCTGACTTCAAATCTTGCCGCAGACATATACTGACTCTGGGAAAGTCACTTGATTTCTCTGAGCCTTATTCCTCATCTATAAAATGAAGGGATTGATTAGTCTTGAAGATTCTTTCCAGTTTTAGATTTATGATCCTTCTAGTTCTGACATTCTGAGTGATTTGAACTGCTCCCTAGAGACCAAGAGTCTTGGCAGAAAATTTCAGAACCCTAGAATGATTGAACTGAAAAGGACCTTAGAGGTCAACAAATCCAGGTCTTTCATTTTTATAGATGAATAACTCAAACTTTACAAAGATTAAATAACATTATCAGGGTCACATAAATGGTTAATGTCAGACTTAACTTGACTCCCTAACCAACCCGCTGACTAGTACATTATGCTCTGTGATTACTACATCTTTCTAGAATAGATATCAGGGAAAGTTATTTTACCTTCAAAGCATAAATAAAAAGGTCTCTGGACTTTATTATGATAGATGTGGTTAGCAAGGATGATGGGTAAACAAACACTGCAGTCCCATAAATCAGCTTTAGATCGGGGAACTGGGCTGGATGTGAATAATAGCTCACATATCCCCACCAGTTATTTTATAGACTGTTAGTCACAAGGAATGTCACTATGGATGCCATAAAGCATTCATATATACTGGAGGAGGGAAAGAAAAATAGATAGAGAGGCTTTTACTGCAAGAAGGGTTGCTTAGAAAGCTATGAGAATATAAGGAAATATCGGACCACAGAGACTGTTGGTTTTGTTGTTTAGTGGTGTCTGACTCTTTGTGACTTCATTTGGGGTTTTCTTGGTAAAGATACTAGAGTGGGTTATTTCCTTCTCTGGCTTATTTTATAGATGAAGAAACTGAGGCAAACAGGGTTAAATGACTTGCCCAGAGTCATACAGCTCTCTGAAATTGTATTTGAACTCAGGTCTTCTTGACTCCAGGCCCAGAGATCCATCCTTTCCCCTGCTTTCCCCACTCCCTATTTAGTTACCCCCACCTATTTTTGTGTATCTTAAACTACACTCTTTCAATCCAAAAATTGAGAAGTATTTTTTAAGTGCTTTGCTTTGGGTCAGGTACTGTGACTAGGAATTTAAACAACTGTTCTTGAAGAACGTATGCATATTATACACACATATTCTAATGAAAGAGACACCATAATCACAAATAAATCTATGCAGAATAAATACAAAACTGGAAGTGGTGAGAAAGACATCAAATGGAAGGTGAGATTTGAGTTGAAGTGTGAATTCTTTAAGGGATTCTAGGAAACAGGGGTGGAAGAAATTGGAGGAGAGCCATATCGAAACCATAGAGAAAGAGCAATAGCAGGAAGGCTCATATGCCTGGATTGTAAAAGAGAAAAATATATTAGGATCCTAGAAAGGTGGTTGGGGTTATGTTGCTAAGAGAAATAGATGAGTTTATATTTGAAATGAGGAAGTAGGGAATTCATAGAGCAAGGTTGTGACATTATCAAACCTTCACTTTAGGTGAATCACTTTGACAATAGTGTTGGAGGTCAGTTTGGAGAGAGGAGAGACAAGTCAAGGAGAGAGGCTATTGCAATAGTCCAAATGATAAGGGCCTTCATTTAGTTTATGTTTGGACCAAATTACTAGCTAACCCCAAAACATCTTCTTTTCTCTGAATTTTTTTTGTTTTTAGTTTTTTTGCAAGGCAATGGGGTTAAGTGGCTTGCTCAAGGCTGCACAGCTAGGTAATTATTAAGTGTCTGAGGTCGGATTTGAGCTCAGGTACTCCTGACCCCAGGGCTGGCGCTCTATCCACTGCGGCACCTAGCTACTCCATTCTCTGAATTTTTAATGGATTATTAATTACTTTAAAACATTGTGAAGAATAAACCCCACAAGTTTTCACTATGAATATAAAAGTGATAGAGAATTTGTAGGAGAGGTTTCAAATACCTATTTTGTTTAAAAAAAAAAGAAAGGTATCAAAGGAAATGTAACAAATGTTTTAATTGTAGCTTGTTTTATCCATTGGACTGAAATGTGTCCTTTGATATCTTGGAATAAAGAAAATAATCTATTATTGTTTTTTACTTCTATTTACTTTGAGATGTACATTCTTTTTTCCCCCTCTTCTTTGTATAGGAAAAGAATAATTCTGGAAAATATGAAAAGAATCTCCAATGACCAGAAAATGACCTTTTTTTTCTTAGTCAATACTAATATTCTTTCCTGGCACTAACATACGTTGGAGGTAAAAGAATACTTTCAAAGAGTAACTGAATTTTAGAATTAGAAGGTAATAATAATTAATTATGAGAACAAGAACAACAACAGCAACAATAATGGTTTCCATTTATATCAGGGGTGGGGAACATCTGACCTGCAGGCTCGCAAAATCATTTGATTTGCTGTTGCCATGGCAACTGCAGACAGGACTGGGAATTCAATAAATGTAGGAGCTTTATAGGGGTGAATTAATTAAATGGTTGACCAAATATAGCAGGCTAATTTTTAAACTGATAATTTTGTATGACTTGTGAGTGATGCTATAAATGTTCAAATGATTTTTGAAAGGAAAACGATTCCCTACCCCTGATTTACTTACCAGATGCTAGGTATGGTAGCTAGATGGGACAGTGGATAGAGCTCTGGGCTTGAAATCAGGAAGACTCATCTTCCTGAGTTCTATTCTATCCTCAGACATTTTACTGCCCAGGGTGACCCCTGTTTGCCTCAGTTTCTTCATCTACAAAATGACCTGGAGCAGGATATTACAAACCTGTCCAATCAATTCGCCAAGAAAATTCCAAATGGGGCCATGAAGAGTCAGACATGAATGAAATGAATGGACAATAGAACAATGTGCAGGCTAAGTGCTTTAAAATTATTATCTCATTTTGATCCTTATAACAACCTTGTGAAATAAATGCTACTGTTATCCCTAATTTATGATTGAGGAAACTGAGTCCAACAGAGGTTCAGTGATGTGCCAAGTCACACATTAGTGTCTGTGACTTTATCTGAATTCATCACTTCCTGACTTTTGGCTCTCTATCTACTTGGTAACCTAAGCAGGTAGTTCATTGGTGTAGTGGATAGAGCTCAGTTTCTGGAATCAGGGGGACATGAGTTCAAATTCGACCTCAGATGCTTGACACTTACTAGCTGTGTGATCTTGGGCATTCCTGATTGTCTCGCATCCATGACCACCTCCAGTCGTCCTGATTCATATCTGGTTGTGGCATCATCTCCCTCTTCTAATCTGCCTTAATGATCATCTACTCTAATCCAACCATGAAAAAAAATCCTTGTTCTCATGATTTATTCAGGTTAATATGAGAATAAGGAAAACTATGATGGGAGGAGGAAATACTCACGACACTTTATGATACAAGTACTTTCTGTAAGATTGGGGAAAGTTTGAGTTTGCTGTCTTCTTTGCCCCAAGTGTCAACCATCTTGTTAAGAGTTTATGATGGCTGCATTAGCCAATGTCCTTCCATTGACTATAGGCAATGTTTTATCTGGAGATGTTGAAGGGGGATGGGCTACTTTTCCTCAACCTCTGCTCTTCTGAGATACCAAGGCATGTAATTTCCTCTCCTGGGAAAGCATTCCATTTCTCTGCACTAACTGAAAAGCAAAGCATTCTGAACATTTTTTCCCTGAAAATCATCAGCTATTAAATAAGGATTTATGTCCTAAAGGAATCAGATTTGAACTTGAGATTTTATTGCTTTAGAGGCTAGATTTGGGCTAGATGTTTAGATTTTCCTTGATTTTCATTTTCTTCCTAGCAATGGGGCAGTTAGGATTTTGTAGATGATGGGTGCAGCTTTGAGAAACTGGGAACAGTTTTATCTAAACAGTCTTATCTAAAACATACCTTCTCATATAACTCTCCTCATATTTTCCCAGTTGATTTATTGATTTTTCTCAATTTGTACTTTTCATTTTTTTCCTCCCTTATTTTTCTTTCTAGTGGAAAAGTAGAAATTTAGTATAATTCCATTCTGCAATAACTTGGCAGGAATCCTTTGTATGGGGAATAGAGTAAAGGAGTTCTCTGTATGGAATATAGGTTAAGAGATGCAAGGGAAGGTACTTACTATCTCACTGTCAGGGTTAAGTTTCAATATTGTAGACATGTGTAATTGATTTTTTGCTTCTGTGAAAAGAACTTTTATATTTTAGATTTAACTTTAATAGATGTCTCAGCAGGAAAGATTATTAGGGGAAAACCTTAGATTGGAAGGAAGGCTGATGTTCTGACCTAGGGGTGTACTGGAACCCATAACCCATGAGCACTGTAAAGTCAATTGATAAATTTTCAGAGTAAGCATTTGAACCTCAGAAATAAGCAAACAGTACAAATCAAGGCTTAATTCATTGCTTTAGTGATTGTCTAGACTTAAGAAAATGATGGTGAAAATGTGAATAATGCAGATTAAATTTTAAAGTTATCAGTAGTACCTCTTCCTTTCCAGAGAGCTGGATATTTGCCAGCATGCCCCTGCTTTGGTCCCATTATGCTCTTTTTTTTTTTAAAAGGGCAATTTTCAACAAAGTATTGAATTATTTTTTGTTAGATAAGTTCAGAGTGTGTTATTGATACAGCAATATTATTCTACTGGAAGATATTTACCTTGGATCTTATCCCTCATCTGGTGGGCTTCTTCTACAAGCTGAGTTGCATAGTTAATAGTATCCATGGTTTCCTTCTGAACCAGCTGACTTTTTTTTGAGGCTTGATTTTCCTATGAATAATCCATATAAACAAAAAATTAAATTTGTGAGTATGGACTGTGTGTGTGTGTGTGTGTGTGTGTGTGTGTGTGTGTGTGTGATAAACATTTATTTCCCTGGAAAAGAGAAGTCCAATTAATATGTAAAATGATCTGAGAAGATATATTTAAAGTCTTTTCTGATGACCAATTTTAGAAACAGGAAGTGACTGAAAATGCGATCACATCTCTTTGAAATAAAGTGAAACCTTTTCCAACCCCTCTTAATTCTAGTGCTTTTCCTCTGTCAATTATTTCCTAATTATCCTGTATATTGTTTTGTTGTTCACTTGTTTTTCAGTTGTGTGTGATTCTTTGGGGTCCCATTTAGGTTTTTCCTGGCAAAGGTATTGGAGTAGTTTGCCATTTCCTTTCCCAGCTCATTTTGTAGGTGAGGAACTAAGGCAAGCAGGGTTAAATGATTTTTTTCAGGGTCATAAGCTAGTAGGTGTCTGAGGCCAGATTTGAACTGACAAAAATCAATCTTTCTGCTTCATTATTCTATTTATTGTTCCACCAGAGGTTCTGTATATAGCTTATTTGTATATATTTGTTTGCATATCCTCTTTATTAGATTTTGAATTCTACAAAGGTAGGGATTATCTTTTTCCACTTTTTATATTTCCCCCCACCAAGTTAGTAGATGTCTATCACATAGAAGATGGCTAATAAATGTTCACTCGTTAAATGTAACATCATTTTCCTCTTTGAATTTATGTCATACCTGCTGGCTGTCTGACATGTAGTCAGTCATATCCATCTATCAGTATATGGAATGAAAAGTTCAAAGTTCCAGAGAGAAGACTGTGATGAGGCGAGGCCAACTAATGATGGGTCAGGCTTGAGACCTGTCAAATGTCTATTGTTCCTGGGCAGTCCAATCAGCATTGTAACTGAATTACAGCAGAGATTTCAAGGATTATGCTCACTGGGATAAATACTGTTTTCAGTGAGTAATTCATTCCAATTCTATCAACATTGATGGTACTTGTGTACAAATAAATACTCAAGCAGATTTGGCTCCCAGTGAATAGAGCTCTCTTCTGAACAGTCAATTCCATTCCCTACACTTGGGATCTTATGTTCAAGAGCTTCAAAATATTATTTGTTAAAATCCAGAGTATGTGTGTATGTAGTATGGGAAGGGAGATGAAGTAGAACTCAGGAAATGAAAATCATTCAAGGCCTGAGTATTACTTTATGTTTTGTGCAGCGTATGAGTAGAAGGCAATCATTTACTTCTATTCTTTATTAGAAACACTGAGTCTTTGAAGGTATTAAAAAATTAGGTGAAGGGAGTCTTCAATCCAGTCTACTATTAACATTTTTTTCTTGATCTTCTGTGAAACAGAGTTGTACTTTCTAATATTAAACAAATGGCAGAACCTGAATGAGGTGGAAGATGAAGTCATCACTCTGGTATCCATAACAGTTAATATTTATATGAGAGACAGTAGAATAGATAGACAAGAGGCTTTGAAGTCAGGGAGATCTGGGTTCAAATTCTCCTTCTGATATATACTGACTGTATGACACTGGGTGAATCACTTAATATCTCAGCCAAATTCTTCTGGCCAAATTTCTAAAATTATGAATTGCTGATTAGCAGTGGTAGGAGTTTCCTTACTTGGGAATTACTTATAACAAGGATTGGGAAACTACTGAGGGCCAAGTTAACCTAATAACCTACCATCAGTTTTTGTACAGCAAAGAATGATTTTTACATTTTAAAATACAAAGACCTCTGCCTAATAGCAAAGACATCACAGGTTCTGTCCCCAGTTTATTTCCCATTGCTGATAAAGTCCTATATTTATGGTATCTCATCTGAGCCTCACAACAACTTTTGGAGGTAGATGCTAATATTATCCTCATTTTACAAATGGAGAAATAAGGGTCAGAGCCATAAAATCATGTGTTCATGTTCACACAGCTAGTAAGTAACAAAGGAGGGAATTAGAATCCAGGCATTTCTCAACTTTCTTCAGTTCTGTCCCTTTTTCCAGTATACTATGTTGCCTTTCATTGAGAAAAACATTGAACTCAACTTGTTGTCAAATGAAATGTTTGTCATAACCTTCATGGTTTGTTGTGGTAATGGCAGAATATTTTTCTATCATGTCTTTTTTTCCCCTAAAATCTTTTTTTTTGACTAATTTGCATTGACAAGTCATCTTTAATTTTATCATTTGATTCAAACTGAAATGGTGAAAAATGATTGCAATAATACATGGGTTAAGCCCTTCATGCAAGTAAATCTTTTCATTCACAAGAGGGCACTGCAACCTCTTTTTTCAGTAGTTAAGCATCAGTAGAAGATTAAAAAAATTACTTATCACTCATGATACAACATTTGAAGACAACAGATTTGGGGTTTACCTGAAAGGTATAATTATTGCATATAATATGTAGTGATGATTTATTTGAGTTGCCTTTATTTTTTGGGTCATTTCTTGATGATCATGTTGTAAAACCCAAGGAAAGGAAAAAGATTATAATAGAGCACTTAGTTGCCCTTAATGAGTTCATGAGATCCAGATAAACTAGTATTCTACAATTCTGAAAGAAGTGGCAAATGTGATTGCTATGCCATTGTCAATAACTTAGAAAGATTGTAGAGATTGAGAGAAATGATGCATGAATGGAGAAAGGCAAATGTTCAGATTTTCTTTTTTTTTTTGAAGGGAAGAGATTAGAGTGCTAACTATAGGTAATGATAGATAACTTCAATACCTGGCAACAATCTAGTCTTGTTACTAAAGAGATAGTTATCAAATACCTTGAAAGTAAGTGGTATAGATAAAACCACTGCAACCAATATCAAAAGAAATGTAGTAAACTGGGAAACAATCTTTACAACTAATGTTTCTGACAAAGGACTCATTTCTAAAATATACAGAGAACTGACTCATATTTAAAAAAAAAGACATTCCCCAGTTGACTAATGGTCAAAGGATATGCAAAGGCAATTTACAGATGAGGAGATCAAAGCAATCCACATTCATATGAAAAATTGCTCTAAATCATTACTTATTAGAGAAATGCAAATTAAAGCTTTTCTGAGGTACCACCTAACACCTCTCAGACTGACCAATATGACAAGAAAGGATAATGATCATTGTTGGAAGGGTTGTGGGAACTCTGGGACACTATTACATTGTTGGTGGAACTGTGAACTCATCCAACCTTTTTGGAGAGAAATTTGGAACTGTGCCCAAAAGGCAACAAAAATGCTTTGATCCACAATACCACTACTGGGTCTATATCATGAAGAGATTATGAAAAAGGGGAAAAACATCACTTGTACAAAAATATTCATAGCAGCCCTGTTTGTGGTGGTAAAGAATTGGAAATCCAGTAAATGTCCTTCAATTGGCGAATGGCTTAGCAAACTGTGGTATATGTATGTCCTGGAACACTATTGTTCTATTAGAAAACAGGAGGGATGGGAATTCAGGGAAGCCTGGAGGGATTTGCATGAACTGATGCTGAGTGAGATGAAGAGAACCAGAAAAATACTATATACTCTAACAGCAACATGGGAGTGATGATTAACCTTGATGGACAAACTTATTTCATCAGTGCAACAATAAGGGACAATTTGGGACTGTCTGCAATGGAGAATACTATTTGTATCCAGATAAAGAGCCGTGGAGTTTGAACAAAGTTCAAGGACTATTCTCTTTAATTTAGGGGAAAAAACCCTGCTATCTTATTGTCTGATCTTGTTATCTCTTATACTTTATGTTTCTTCTTTAAGGATATGATTTCTCTCTCATCACACTCAATTTGGATCAATGTATAACATGGAAACAATGTAAAAACTGATAAATTGCTTTATGTGGGGGTGTGGGGGGAGGGAAGTAAGATTGAGGGAAAAATTATAAAACTCAAACTAAATAAAATCTTTAATTAAAAAAAAGAAACTAAATGGTAATCACAAAGAGTTATAATGACTTCATCAAGAATAATTCATGCCAGATTGATTTCATCAACTTTTTTGTGGACTCAGTTATTAGGCTGGTAGATGACTTAAGTATAGTTGATATAGTTTACTTAGATTTTGAGCAAAGCATTTGACAGTATTTCATACTGTTTATTGTGAGAAAGATGGAGAGATATGGATTAGATATTATGACCATCAGATGGTATTTGAATGGCTGAGTCCTGAATGTTTGGGCCTGATTGTTCAGAGTGAATGTAAATAGAAGTTGTTTCTGTTTTGACTAGAAATCAGTGGGTCTTCCCCTCCCAGGTTGATTTTTTTTTTGACGAGATATAAAAGGCAATTCTTTGCCTCATTTCTTACCTAGCCTTAATCACTGAATGGGTATTGCCTCAGTCAAACTGAGACCTGGGACAGACCTAGGCTTAAAAAGGCCATCAGGGCCATCTCCAGTCTTCTTGATCTATATCTTGCCACTGTACTCAAGTGTGTCTAGAGGAGAAATGAGGCTGGAGGCTTTGAACTGTCCTCCCTCACTTAAATATAATTCATTGACAGTCATGGCATCACCTTCCTGATGTCATGGTCTTCTTTGAGAATGAAGGACAAATCATGAATGACTGGACCCAAAGAGTAGTCATTAATACTTTGGGATCAATTTAGATAGAGGTTGGAGCTTGATGCTGTGAAATTTAAAATATTCTATCAATGATTTGCCTCAAGGCAGAGATAGCAAGTTTATTAAGTTTTCTGGTGATAAAAAGATGAGAGATAACTGCCATACTGATTGAAAATCAAGATTCAAAAAGATCTGGATGAAGTTGAAGATGTAGCTAACAAAATTTTTTGTGGTTCTTGAAGAGGATCAATGTTATCACAAGGATGAAACAAATCTTATTGATTTGACCTTGGTCTCAAAGGATAAGAGACAATTGCAAAAAAGGTGAATTTAGTAGTGCTGACCAGAAATTGAAGGGGGAGGGGGGAAGCAAGCTGGTTTAGTACAAACTTAAAAAAAAAATTAACAATGACAGCTTTACATACATGCAATGAGTTGCCTTAAAGTAATTGTTTTTCATTTCCAGCATATGTTTAAGCAAAGTTTAGGATAACCACACATCAGTTAAATTGTAGAGGGAATCCTTATTCAGGTATGGTTAACCCCGCAAAACACATCTACCTGAGAGTTTGGGATGTTGTAATATGGAAGTGTTTTGCTTTACGAAAGCAAAAACAATCCAGAATTTCAACTAGAAATGCAGATGTGATTATTTATATTGCAAAAGAGGAATCTTTTATAAAAGAAGAGATACCAAAATGCCAGATTCTTCTAATGCCTATTAAGTATGATAATTCAAATATTAAATTATTTATATTTTTATTAAATTTACATAAAACAAGCTTATGGCTCTACCCTATTTAGTCTTTAAGAAGGTTAATGAATTAAAGGGGAAAGACCATCTGCTATAAAGGAAACATTCCATACCTTAGAAAGGGCCTTTGGCTAGAATAGTTCAATTGTACATGAAGAGGTCAATAATCTTTGCTAACATGGCAAGGTATGAGAGAAGGGAGAGAGGTACAGCAATGTGGAATTCAAAAACTTATAAAAAGATGAATGTTGAAAATTATCTTTGCATGTAATTGAAAAAATAAAATAAAATAATATTCAAAAAGAGTCAAAAAGATGGTGTATAAACAACTGCAAGGGAATAAACTACTTGTCCATCTTTGTACTCAGTCACTATCAGCATAAGACCCAAAAGAATTAAGGGGAACAGAACTAAATTATAATTAAAGATACAGTATCTAAAGCAATATACCACTGAGCCAGAAAGAACTATTTAACAAGACAGATTTTATCTTTGAGCTGAAGATGACAAACCTTGTAGTCAAGGCTTTAAGGAATGCAAAGAGGAGAGATTTTACTAATTATAGGCTAAGGATTATTCATTTCTCTTGTTAAATAGAATATTATAACACTGCAGGTAAGTTCAGGCCCATGCAATCTTGCCTGTCCTAGGCTAGCAATGAACTTTTGAGAGTTCCTTTAATAGCAGGGAGATCAAATCCACCAATACTTAAAGAAATTAATTTGACTATTCTTTGTAAGAATAAATACTGAAACTGAAGCATGAACACTTTGTCTACATAATTAGATGACAGGAATCAATGGAAAAGACTCTGGTTTGGGAAAAATTGAAAACAAAAGGAGAAGGGATGGCAGATGGACAGATAGTGATATGGAAACAGCAAATATGAACTTGGACAGACTTTGGGAGATAGTGGAAGATAGAAGGGTCTGGTGCGCAAAGAATTGGACATGACTAAATGACTGATCAACAAAAGCAGTAAGTAGGTGGACCCATTTAGCAAGGCCAGATTTGTCTAGGTTGGATTCTCCAGGTAACAGAATGAATTTAACCTTCTGGACAAAGAAAAGACAGGAAGATCTTGTAGTTCTGGAGTTTATTCTCCTAGAAGCATATATATTTATGTCCACACTTTCACCCAGAATCCTTTGTGTATTTGCAGGAGAGTATGCTGTAGTATTTGGGGGATATGCTTTGTAAGTACTGTTATCATTATGCCATTTGAGTAAATGTTGTTGTTACCAATTAACTATGTCTACTGGTTGATTGGTGAACACACTGGTGAGGAGCACAATGCTGCAGTGATAGGAGAAGAGCTATCCACAGATAGGGTTACTCCCAGAACCTTTAGTGTTTAGTGGCAACCTCTGTGAAGAAACAATCTGCCAGTGCAAGAATGAATAGGGAAAGTGGGTCCAGAGGATTTGTCACAGAAACTATGACTATAATTTAAACATTTAAATATTTTAAAGGATTAAGAAAGTTAACAGAAGGAACATGACTCAAATTATGTGTCATTTTTGATATTCACTCTATGGACTTGTAAACCTATTTATCTTTCTCTCTCATGTTTGTTAGGCAAATAAGGTATTTATCATACACTGAAATCCTTTGCCATATTCTCGTAGATTAATAAGTTATAATAGTTCTTTAAAAAGTGGATGCCAGGGAAGGGAGTAGAACCAAGAGAACAATGTATACAGCAACAACAACACTGCGACATGAGCAACTTTGATGGAAGCAGCTCCTCTCAGCAGTTCAAAGAGCTAGGACAACTGTATTGACTAGTTATGGACTATATTATCTCCAAACAGAGGAAGAAAAACAAAACAAAACAAAGAAAAACAATCCTTCCAAATATGATGAACACTTTATAAAAATTATCTTTCATGTACCTCTTTCCCTTAATCCTTATTCCTCATGTCAAAAATTACTTGTTATTATTTGTTTAACAAAATGTGTATGTAAAATGCTAACCTGACTGTTCGCTGCTGAGGGGGAGGAGGGTGGGAAGGGAAGGTAGAGGGAAATTTTGTAACTTGGAAATATGCATGTACATATGGATAAAAATAAATTTTTTGGGGGGGAGTGAGGGGGAGAGTATGGGGGAAGAGTGAGGGGAAAGAGGGAGGGGGAGAGAGAGGGAGGGGGAGAGGGGAGAAGGAAGCTATATTTAAGACCAACCTCTTGTGTGTATTACTTAAATGATGTTTCACAAGTTCCTTTAATCTCCTAATACCTCAGTTTCCTCATCTGCAAAATGAGTTGGTTGGACTACTTGGTCTCTGAAGTCCTTTCTAGTTTTAAGTCTATCATCTCTTCTAGCTACTGGTGTTTGGTATGAAATATTTCTGGAACAATAGGTACCTTAAAATTTGCTGTTCATAGTAATTGAAGTTTTTCTTTTGAATCAACACCTCTCAAATGATTAAATTTTGAAATCTCTCTCCCTCCCTCTATTTCTTCTCTATTTTTTCCTGCCCCTTTCTTTCTTTCCTTCCCTCTTTCCTTTCTTTCTTCCTTCCCCCCCCCAATATCTCATATGTAGTTATTGAAATATTGTCTTCCCATTAGAATGAAAATTCCTCGAAGGGAGAAACTATTCTTGTCTTTAGTTATATCCACAGCACTTAGCACAGGGTCTAGCATACAATAAGTGCTTAATAAATGCATGTTTACTGACTGATCAATTGATATTCCCCAGGCAAAAGTGTTTTCTCTTTCCTCCAATTTTCTTTGCACACTTTGTCTATGTGCCATCATGTCATAGTGATGCAGGGGAAATATGGAGAGATTTGTGAATGTAACACAGAAAATTAAAGATGTAAATTGACTAGAAGTAGAGAATTATGATTGTGACAAACAATTGTAATCTTAAAAGCTGCTTGGGTGGAGACCCTCCCCATCTTGATGTACCATTGATTCATTGTTTAATGTAAAATTTGTATCCTGATCTTCTTAGACTTCACCCTCTACCTAATTCCAAGTCCAGTATAGGGGAAAGAGTTCACCTTTTGCCCTCTGGATGAGGCAAGATATAAAAACCTGACCTGGACTCCAGTTCTCTGTTTTTTCCTCTGACCATGGCCCAGCCTAAGCTGCTTGGCTGTTCTTTTCTCTCTCTCTCTCTCTCTCTCTCTCTCTCTCTCTCTCTCTCTCTCTCTCTCTCTCTCTCTCTCCCTCCCTCGCCCTTCCTATGTCTTATAACCTTTGAAATAAATTTTTGTTTTATTTCCACCCTTGCTTTCCTGAGTCTGAATAATGTTTCCTCATAGGCAGAACCAAACTCAAGTAGCCAGCGGCTATGATACAAGGCTATAGTTTTTAGTATACATGTTGAATATCCTTGCCTGACAGTAAATTCTATGAAGTTAAGGATTTTGCTATTTTTATATTCTCAACCTCTAGCACAGTACCTTGCAGAAGAGACTTAAAAAATGATGAATTTAAGTTAGGACCTTATTCTCTTATTTTGTCAAGGTATTCTGAACCTTAACTTCCTCATCTGGAAAATAAGGAGGCTGGACAAAATGATTTCTAATGTACTTTCCAGTCCTAAATCCCATGTTCCTCATCAAGGTTGGCCACCACATGATAAAAGGTTTTGAAAACCCATGAAAACCCATGAAAATTATTTACTAGGGTATGTAGGAGGTTGGCAGTGTGTGCTGCTCGAATTGATGGAATCATGGAACATTTTTTTAAAAAAAGGAATATGTGGTAATTTTAGATCAGGATCTGAGCTGCTTGGATGTTCTGTTCTTGGGGAAATGCCATTCTTCCTATAAGCTCAGAGTCAGGAAGATCCTCACTATGACATGAAGTAAAGGAAAAATTATGAGCTCTGTATTCTGTGAAGAAATGACTGGATCTCTATTTTGGTCTTCCACTACATTAATTTCACAGCCCTTCAAATACCACTAGAGAGAGGAATGTTTTTGCTTGTGCAAGCTGTCTGGAAGACATCATTCTAAATTTATTTGATGGGGCTTATTTTCCCAAGTGTAGAAGAGATATTTTGGTTTGCAAATCCTAAATCAGGATCTCCTCTCTATAATGCAAACGCCAACAGAAAATCCTAAACAATTTCCAAGAATCAATTAAAATTCTTAATTTTGAATTGTTGATTCTGAAATCAGCAAGTTCTTGAAGGGACTTCAAGTGCAACTTACATTTTGGGAAAGCATGCCCTTTATGTGAATATCATTTCAAATGTTAAAAAAAAGTTACTGTCTTTAAATTCTTGATTTGTAGAAAAATAAGATGATATTTATAATTTTAGCTTAAAATCTTTGCAAAATACAAATCTGGTTCACCATTCCCTCCTCCCCACTCCCCCTCACCTACTCCCCCACTCACTGAAATCGGATGACTTAAAAACAAACAAATCTTAAAGCCTATGTATGACTCTTTTCATTGTCATTTGATTAAGTCAAAAACAAAGTAGCATTTAAAATGCCAATTTTTTAAAAAAAAGCATTAATACACATTCCATTTATATTTTTATGTTCCCTACAGCAAATTCTTAGCAGGGAAATGTTAAACTGGTCAGCAGCAATTCTATTCCAGTAAAATCTTTGCATTGGACTTGATCATTTTTATTGATATCATCTCTTATTAACCTCACTTAGTCCTCTACTAACCCTAGGAATAAGAAAATAAGAATATATACAGCAAAAATATTCCTTATTTCTTCACAAACAAACTTTTAAAAGATCAAGTAACAAGAGAAGATAAACAAGGGAGAATTGCTATAGGCTGACAATGATTTATTCAAAAATATTAGGGCTACTGCTTATTTTCAAACCTGAGTTAGAGATTATTTTTCTCTGGGTCTGGACCCATGATTACATTTAAGGACTAATAACATAAATTTTTGCATTTATTTAGGTTTTGGTCTATCTTTGAAAGTGATTCCAAAAGATGAACACATACCTTTTCAGTTAGTTCCTCCAAATCAGAGAGAAGACCCTTCATTGTATTCTCAGCATTACTGATTTGTATTTTTCTTAGGAGGTATTGATTCTCTCTTTCAGAAAACTTTGCCTGTGGGGGGGTAAATGTGTTTTGAAAGATTTGATTCAACTTATACATCAGTATTATGGAAATATTTATAAAGGAGTGTTCTTGTAGGATTGCTTAGAGTAAAAGGAGGTACTAAACTTACTCCTGTTAGTAAAAACTGGAGAATTTGCAGGGAAACTTGCTTCCACCATCAATATAAAATAGAGGATTTTATCTCTCCCTGTTTATCATAAAGGAGAACATTCTTGAAGACAGGTTCATAATACTACTATGACTTGATTCTTGACTCTTCTGTCTTCTAGGATCTTAACTCATTATACAGTTATCTATTCCTTTTTGTCAGGGTTAGGGGAGCAATGCCTCTGTGAATGGAAAATCCACATGAAAGTTTTCAGCCTTCCTTTTGCACTAAAGAGGAAGTATGAGTTTTTTTCTTTTTTTAATGGAATTTTCATAATACCTTATTATAAGTTTTTTTCCAGAGAAGAAGTCTGAATTTTTGCTTTTTTTCTTTTATGGGATATTTACAATTCCTTATTGTGAAATTTGGGTTAAGTATTTGATCATAGGCATATTTTCTGAGTGTCTAAACTTTTTCTAAATTTGGATGTTGGACTTTGCATGCTCTCTGAGGCTTCCATAATATTCCCCCAAATTCTCATTCCAGAGTAATTTCTTATGCTGACCCATGATATACTGAAACTAAGATGGGGAAAGTCATGATGCAGCAGACATAACCATTTAGTATCATCTAGGAATTGTTGTGGTGAATTCAGAGTTCAGGTTGTGGCCCAGGCAACAACAAGTTTATTGCTAATTAACAGTATAGAACATTTTGTTCCTCCTGATATTGTATTATATTGTAGGAGAAATTAAAGGGCATGGGTACTATCTCTAATGAGGGTGATTTATTTTAACTCTATGAACCCTAGATAATTCACCTATAAAATGATGGAAGCCTTCCATCTTAATAAATAGCCATGAAAACTGAGGCCAACTTAAATCCTGCTGTGATAATGCTTTTATTGAAATAACTTAATTTGAACTCCTTATTGAGAAAGAATTCAGAAGCAAATTTTCTCTTGTTTTGACTAGTCATGTTTGTAGTGCCTTATCACTTTCCTTGTATCTTCTGACACTGTGGGCAACCTATTATATGGGAAGCAGATAAAGCAGATAAAGTGGAAACACTCTGTTGAAATATATGTTTTCAGTCCTCAGCTTCAGGAATATGCTGGTAAATGTTTAACAGCTAGTTCTTCAACAACAACAACAAAATACCTAATACATCTTTAGGTTTTTTTTTTTTGGCAAGGCAATGGAGTTAAGTGACTTGCCCAAGGTCACACAGCTAGGTAATTAATTATCTGAGGTTGGATTTGAACTCAGGTCCTCCTGATTCCAGGGCCAGTGCTCTATCCAATTTGCATTATTAACATTTTCTTTATCACTGTCTTTTATCTAGACAGCTACCAAAATAATATATTATGTCCTGAGATGTAGCATATGTTGATTTCTGAGCTATAAATATTCACACTGGAAATTTAACAATTAGTTCTATAAGCTAGCTTCAGTTCTGACCCTTCATCAGTTCTGATACTCTCTAGTTGGCCTTGGCCAAGTCACTTCCTTTTCTGGGCAGCAATTTCTTTCTTTAGTAAATAAGGATTACATTAGATGATCTCTGAAGGAGAGATCTTACTCTAAATCCTGTGAACCTAGGAGGCTCAGTACATCACTATGTAAACTTTCTCTTTTGCATAACTTTCCTAGATCATCTAAGTTCTGAGAAATCACAATGGGACTAGATAGATTTGATAGGAGTTATCTTACAAGGCTAAAATGGAAATACAGTGGAAGACCCATAATCACAACATACCTTGAGGAAGTAAATTGTAGAATTGATTTCATTTACATGCCGGTGAGCAGCTACTCCAGATGACACACTCAACAAATTTGTTTTGCTTTCATCTATAGCAAGAGCTGCTAATCGTAGGTCATCAGTCAAATCCCAGATGCATTTGTCACAGCCTATTGATCAAATAGAAAATGCCCTTTTCTCTCACTGTGTAATTTAAAATGGAAAATATTCTGACTTTGCTAGGTCATGCATCATGCCTCTGTATTTTCTTGACTGTTACTGCTCTCATTTAAAAAAAAATTCAAAGTAATATTTTCTGTCTTCCTCATGGAAACTTGTCCTAATCTCCATGGCCAATGCATTTACATGTCACATATCTTCCATGCACATAGTTGTCTTCTCCTGCCTTTTTCTTCCCCCTTATTAGAATGCAAAGTTTTTTGTCTCCCTGTTGCTTAGTATAGTGACTGGCATACAGCAGAAACATAATAAATGCCTATTGATAATGAGGTAGAAGAGGAGGAAGATGCAGGGCCCACATCAAAATGAGGAAAATTAACTAATTTTAAATCATCACTTGGTAGAACCACTTCCCCTTCCTCTCCTCCAATTCCCCCAAATAGCCTCTCTGAATATCAGTTTAGCCAAAAGGAACATGGGCTGTAGGGGGCTAAGGTGATTTTTTTTTATATACTTAGGTAGACTTCATTTCAACCCCCCCCACTTTTTAAAAAATTCTTCATATCGATGACCATCTTCTAAGTAGAAAACATGCATTGAAGGCTTCACTTCTCATTCCCTTTTTCAGAGAAAGGGGAAATGTTTTTTTAGGGTTGAACCTAGGTGAAATTATATAGTAACTGAAATTCTTCATTTACAGAATTACTCTTCACTTCATTCTCCTAGTTTGTATCTAATTTGGTGTCATCGAATTTGGTGTCCTCTTTTCTGCTTTATTTCCTGGTATCCATCTGTTACCCTCAGAAAATATATCATAATTTCCACATTTCAGATAGAATCTGTTTTCTTTCTTTTTTTTTAGAAATCAATAATTCACCTTTTCTATGTGTTAACCCATACCAAAGGTCCATGCACCTCTGAGGGCATGAATTAGTTCATGTTAATGTGTTAATGGTTGTTAATGTGTTAAGTCTTAGGTAAGATATTTACATTTTAACCAAAGATCTCTTTTTGGATATCATGAAAAGGGAGTCTGTTCTTGAGAATTGGCACTAAGGTCAATCAATAGGGGAGGCAGTTTTCTATGCTCCTCTTAATCCATTTCACAAACAACCACTATTCTAGCTAAGCTGAAACTCTAATTTGTTAGCTGTTCTCTCAGAAAAAAGATGCTTTTCAAAATAAAGATTATCTTTCATGTTACTGTTTATTTCAATCTTTTATTCCTGGTGGATTTTTATCTTAATCATAAGGTTAAAAAACCCCCGCTAAAAATGGAAACTTTTTTATCTGGGAGCATTTATTGATTTTTAAGTTTCTAGGGAGAGAGGAATGAGTTAATAAAGAATAAAATCACCAGAGATTCAGGAACTGAATTTTATTCCAGATTTCATTCAAGATCTGACCTGATTTTGGAGAGGTCACATAATCTGCCATTTCAGTTTCTCCATTTGTGCAACCTGGGGGAAATCATTTCACTCCTCAGTTCTCTCATCTGTAACATGGGGATGACTATTTCTGTTCAGCCTACCTCTCAGGATCACTGTGGAGATTAAGGGAGAAAACGTAGCCCAAAGTATTTGGGAAACTGAATTATTGCCCAGTTGCAAAGTGTTATTAATAATAGCTATCCCATGTCTCCTCAGAGAGGAGAAGTATTATGAAGTTATCTAGAAAATCATACCAAGAACCTCAAAGAATTATGAAGAAATACTCCAAAGATCCACAAATTCATGTGTGGGAACCATTCAACTAGTACATATCACAGCTCTTCTGTCTATTAGAAGAAGACCTGCTTGTGATGCTGTGGGAGATCACCTGGCCAAGATTATCAATGAGGTACTCCAAAATTAGCTAGACTGATCTTTGGATGTTAGTCTGCCTGACATCAACTCCTATTCAGAAACTTTCCTCTTTGATAGGATCTATTAGTTTCTGAGTTACTACTAATGTAGCCTTTGGGAATCCAGGACTTGTATGAATAATAAAATCTAAAATAAAATTAAACAGCATCCACTTCAACAATCTTGTGAGTTATAAAGTGTTTGATCATTGATTTGTTATTACTATTATCAAATGTCCACCTCCATTGAGATGTTGGACCTAAGAGGATCTTAATAAAATCTGTTTTTTTTTTTTTTATCAAAAGGAGCTTTAAATTTAGAGCATTTATTGGTAAATTAGTACTATATGAGCCCTGGGATCTCTCTAGTTATTTGCTTCAGTTTGTGGCCCATTCTGCCAAAGGGTGGGTTAACACTTCAGACTCAATCCTTCCTAAGAGAGATTAATAGTGATATCCTTTTTAAAAGTCCACAACTGCAGAATATTAGAGAAGGTGGGGGTTAGTCAATCAGGTATTGTTATTTTTACTTATAGTTGGGCAGTCCATGCCTGTAGGGGGTTCAAAACTTTCTTCAAGGCATTCTCCAGTTACACTGTCACATGGTCCTCCCCTACAATTGCATACTGTGGAAATAAAAACAAAGAACAAAGATTTGGGATTTGTTACTTAGTGGGAAAAATAGATTGTGCTTTCATATTTGCTAATCACATTCTTATCTGTCTACATATATGCTCTTTGATGAGGCTCACATCTATACTTTGTGATATCTTACCATTGGGGTCCACCTTGACCATGATACACAGGAAAAGGAGTGAATTTTTTAAAAATGTAGCTATCTCCAAGAGAATTTTTGACTGAGGGGAAAAAGCAAAGCACTGGCCCTGGAGTCAGGAGTACCTGGGTTCAAATTCGGTCTTGGACACTTAATAATTACCTAGCTATGTGGTGTTGGGCAAGCCACTTAACCCCGTTTGCCTTGCAAAAACCTAAAAAAAAAAAAGAATTGTTCCACTAGTCCTTCCTGAATCCAACTTGAACCGGCCCTTGAAATCTAAATCATACTTGTCTTAGGGCTCCATGGATCCTAATTTAAAACCCCCTGGACTAGATTATGCTTATGATTGTATCTCAAAATGTTCTGGGTTCCATTCATACTACTGTGGCATGCCACATGGGCAAAAGTAGACCATGTTTCCTCAGTGAAAATTTCTTTCTAGTTTATTTCAGACTCCAACATTGAGTATTATATGACAACTGACAGACAAGAGCATTGCTGGGCAGTTCAGCAAAACAAAATAAGACTCAAAGGAATAAACCTAAATAATTGCAATATATGTGCTTGCACAAACCACATACTTAACCAAATTTTCCTATGAACACTGAAGAGGCCACTAAGACCAGTTATAAGCATTATTAATATATTTGGATTGCTTATCAGTCATTTACTTTCTTAAAATTCACTGTAGCTTAGTCAATGAAATTTAAAATCAATAAAACAAATCAACAAACAACAAAAAACCAAAATAAAATTCCAATAATCTACTAGGCTATTCTTCATCACTATAAAAGCAAGGTTTCATTTGCAAAAATTAAAAAAATGCATATCATTTTTGTATACTTGAACAAAACTAACTTTTCCAAATCAACTGTCTTAAGGATTTGTGACAGCTTGGTGACTAAAAAATTAGCTTTAAAGAGATAACAGATTTTTATGACTTTTTAACTGTTTCATAAAATGCAGATTTATTAAATCAGTTCAGGAATAGAATGGCTTACTGCTACAGAATATTTTAAAAATTAGCTGATCTTCTAAGAGCAATTTACTGTCTTGTAGGTTAAATTGAGCTTTATGAAAATTAAGAGATATTAAGATCAGAGGCAGCTAGGTGGTAAACAGGGATGAAATGCTAGATCTGGAGCCAGAAAGACACAAGTTCAAATCCAGTCTCAGAAACTTATTAATTGAATGACTCTGGGCAAGTCAACTAATCTCTCTCTATCTTAGTTTTTTATTTGTGGAATGGGAATAATAATAAAAGCATCTATTGTGAACATAAAGTAAGGTAATATTTGTGAAAATACTTTGCAAATTCTTCCCCCCTCTAATTTTAAAACATTTTAAAATTTGAAGTTCCAAATTCTATCCTTCCCCCTCCCACCTCTCTGAGTTGGTAAGCAGATATAGGTTATACTTTTGCAGTTATGCAACACATTTCCATATTAATCACTTTGTATAAGAATATTCAAAAGAAAAAATGAAAGAAAGTGAAAAATTGCATGCTTCAGTCTATATTCAGTCAATATCAATTTTTTTTCTCTGCATAGTATGTTTCATTATTAGTCCTTTAGGATTGTGTTGGATCATTGTATTGCTGAGAATAGTTAGGTCATTCATAGTGCTTCATCAAGTAATTCACTTTATAAATCCTTAATTGCTACATAAATATAAGCCAGTATTATTATTTAAGATTTTAGTTTGGCTATTGTCAGTCTTTGGGGAACATTTTTTTCCTGTCTAGTATGGGCTGTCACAATGCTATTGCTTGGTTTCCCTCATTTCCAAGTTTTTGTTTCTGCACCTCCCATTAACTATAGGTTTTTTAACCTTTGGGGTTTATCTTTAATGCCTTTTCTTCCTTTTCTACTGACATGTAAATTATATATATTTATTTTCCTTCTTGCTCTTTCTTTTCTCTTTAGCTTCTTAGCTGTAGTAAGACAGTTTTATTCAGGTAAGAATTTTTCATAGTAATATTAGATAGTAAGGTGGTAAGTTGAATTCACACTCTTCAAAATCAGAAAGTCTTCAGTTCAATTCCTGTCTCTAACACATATTACCTGTGTGACCTTGGATAATTCACTTGACCTCATTAAATGTTAGTTTCTTTATTTGTAAAAGAAGAGAGTTGGCCTAGATGGTCTCTGAGATGTTTTCCAAGTCTATATCTAAATTCTAACACTTATAGAATGTTATTTTCATTTCCTGCTTGCTTCTCTTCTGGTCTGCTCTACAAAAAATATCAAGAAATATATAATCATACTTTTTTCTTAAAGGAAATCATCTGAAACATATTGTCTAATGCATCACATATTTACTGAATGAAAATTTACTAATGAAAAACTTGGCTTATCTACTGGTTTCTAGGTAAATTCTAATTAGGAATATTTCTCTTCATACTACTAAAATACTTAACAATTATAATTTTAGAAAGAGGAATTTGGAAGAATATGTGGTATTCTACTCCCTATCCTCAGCTCTCTCTGATTCTTCTGTCACTGAAATGTCAAGCTTTAGAGAACAATTAGAGGAAGAATTGAGCATCTTGGGAAAACTAACTCATGTCAATAATATACTCATCCAATTTTTCCATTTGATTAATGTAAAAAAAGTCACAAAATCATTTTCTAACTTTTTAGTATTTTTGATGAAATTCAGAAGGACATGAATGTATGAGAACAGGCAGTTAGATGGCACAATGAATAAAGCACATGGTCTGGAGTCTGGAAGATGTGAGTTCAAATCTAGCCTCAGATACATAGTTGTGTGACCCTGGGTAAATCACTTAACGTTGTTTGCTCATCTGTAAAATGAGCTGGAGAAGGAAATGGCAAGTAACTCTATTATCTTTGCTAAGAAAATTCTAAATGGGGTTATGAAGAGTCTGAAATGACTAGAAATGAGGAAAAAATATTCTGCCCAAATATATTTGTATCAGTTTTCAAGTTCATGACACTTGCTTAACGTTCTGTTTTACTCAAGTCATCTTGGTGAAAATATTTATCACTGATGAAATTGTGAAGCACTTTAGAAGTTGATGTTACAAAGGGAAAGGCTCAAAGGTGGTAGCTGAAGGGAAATATCATTTAAATGGGATAATCAATATTTTCCAATTGGACATGTATATGAAAGCCATATCCCAAACTATTTGGAAGTTTGGGATAAAATACCTGCACAGTTCTTGGCTATCCTGGCATCCCCAAAATATCCAGGGGCACACCGTTCACATTTGAATCCCGTGGTGTTCCGTAAGCAGTTGCGACACTGGCCAGTAACTTCATCACAGTCTTCAAATATTAGGTTGGGATCCGAATTTCCACTGCAGTCACATTTCTTGCAGGTGCTCCCAATCAGTAAGGGGTTTCCATAGTAACCAGGGGCACACCTGAAGAGAAATCATAAAGCATGATTAATTAACAGCAACAATTTCCTGACTTTTTGTGAATCCATTTGTGAATCCATTAATTCTCCTAGTACAGTGGAATGTTGTTTGTCATTTGTTCTCAAAGAAGACCATAACAGGGAGGTGATGTCAAATGAATTAGTTTAAGGGGGACAGGGACTGTGCAAGTTCACCAGCCTCACTTTCTCCTCCTGAGTCATCTAGTTCAATGACCAGATGTGGATCAGGATAATTGGAGATGGCTCTAGTTACAGCGGGAGACCTTGGTCTTTTAAAGCTAATACCTTTCCCAGGTCACATTGATTGAAGCAAAAGGCCAGTTAAGAGAGAGATGAGACAAAGAGGCCAGGAATGATCACTTTTACTTAGTTCTCCCTAAAACAAATTAAACTGGGAGGGCAAGAACCTCAGGGATTCACAGGCAGGTAAGAAAGAAATGAATCAATAAATAGCCTCTTTTGCAGAGTCAAAAAAAAAAATAAAATCAAACCAGGAGGAGAGAAGACCCACTGGTTTCTGATCAAAGCAAAAACAATTGCTATTTACATTCTAAGTCTATCAGAGCCCAAACAATGACTAAATGGACTTACTGAGACCCATTATTGACCAATCAAGGAGAGTCAGAGTTATTTGTGACTTGTAAACATCCAGAAATCTTACCAGGCCTTTGGACAGAGCACTCAAAAGTAAGGGAAGAAAAGGAAAAAGGAAAGGAAAGGAAGAAAAAAAAAGAAAAGAAAAGGAAGGAGTTATGTAGCTCAACTTGTCTTACTCACAGAGGTTGTTGTTGGTACTATGGAATAATACTTTAATAAAAGAAAAACAAATAGTCCCTAAGAAACTTTTTGCCTGACTACTAATATCTAATGATAAGAGGAGTCACCATGCTAAATCTCATTCCTATGTGGTGTTTTTTTGTTTTTGTTTTTTAGATTTTTGCAAGGCAATGGGGTTAAGTGGCTTACTCAAGGCCACATGGCTAGGTAATTATTAATTGTCTGAGACCTGATTTGAACCCAGGTACTCCTGACTCCACGGCCGGTGCTTTATCCACTATGCCACCCAGCCGCCCCATTCCTATGTGTTTTAAGGGTTTAGGAAGCCATCAGGCTTAGTGATAATACCTGCTACAGGGAAGGCAGAGGCTGGTGGATTCCCTGAGAAGAGATGGTCTGAGCTGTTGTGGACTAAGATGATTTGCAGAGGTGAGAATGCGATCCAAGGATGTGGAACATTACATATATTATCAGATCTCTTTGGTGTATTGATTAGTTTTTTCTTTTATAAGCAATTATGTGATATGATAGAGCAGGAAGGGAAAGGGCTACAGGGAGAAATTTAATCAACAGTAAAACAAAAGATATCAATAAAATTTTATTTATTAAAAAAAAAGAAAAACTTTGGCCCTAATTACAATCTTATGTGTCTCAACTGTACAAATTGTGCTAAATTTTACTTTCTCTGGGAATTTTTCCAATTTTCATTAGAAGTAGAATAGTATTTCTCCTGCCTTATGGGGGAAATGATGTGTATATGGCACAGTTGTACATCATTAAACAAGCCTTTCATTTTCTTAGGACCTAGTATCTAGCAAAGAGGTTACAAAAGTAAAATTTTATTATGAAACAAGGAAACCTCCAAAGTGACTATCAGAGCCTTAACTAGGGTAGAGGGAATGAGGGCTTTGTCCTATTGCAACACATTTTGAGAGAGCTGAAAGCATTTGCACTGGCAACTGTCCTAGGGTTCCCTATGGAGAAATAGAGGTCATAGGCCTACATGATGTCGTCTCACACTGCAGGGATTGATGAGGCCACTTTGTCTTGGAGCATGGTAACATTGCTGATCCCTGAAGGCTGGATGGATGGTGGGGTGTGTGTGTGTGTGTGTGTGTGTGTGTGTGTGTGTGTGTGTGTGTTTGTTTGTATGGGTTTGGTGCTGACATCCTTCCCCATCTATCCATACATCCATTCATCCTCTATTCTCTTGGTATCTGCACATGTATATTACTATCCATCTTTCCCTCTTTAACCTGATAATAGAGATGAGAACCAGTTCCAGGTAGGAAGGGTAAAGCTAGAATTTCCTACTGTGGCACCAAGGTGATATAAGTGGAAGCTTATGGTCATCTGTGAGTTAGGTTGGGTCAATGCCTTCCCTATGTCAATGGTCCACCCATGCTCCTGTCTCCATTTACTTCAAATCACTCTTGTAGTGCCACTCACATTATATATCAGGGGAATTGATAGCAGAAGCAGAGGGCATCCACTCATCTGGGTCACCAGCTGTGAGCACTATCCTGTTTCCCACCCACCTTTAAAAATTTATCCAAGGGCACTATTTCCTTTTCTGCCTCTGAGAACAGTTTGTACTTTTCCCGTTCTAGTTATGACTCTGGGATAATATTTTATCTTTTTTTTGTTTTCAATGTCAGGTCACTCTGGACCCCATTTCTGACATTTTTATGATTTCTTTGGAACTGGTCAGAAGCTAAAGAAAGCCAGGATGATAACAGACTTGCTTACCTCCTTGGAATCAATCAACTAATCAATCAATTTGAAAACATTTATTAAATGTCCATTAGACTCCAGGCACTGTGTTAGGAACTAGAGATATAAATATAAAAAAATGAAACAATCCCTTCCCTTAAAGAATCTTTTATTTTACTGAAACATTAAAGGGCTTCATCCCCCACCCCCTTTTTTTTTGGAGTTCTCATTTTCTTCTTTGCTTAAAACATATGCTGTTACTGCTACTTCTCTACTGCTGCTGCTGCTACTACTACTAGAAATTAACTTTCATTTGTATGGAGCTTTATGCTTTCCAGTGAACTTCTACAAACAATACCCATTTTCTCTTCACTACAGTTTTGTGAGTATATTGAACAGTAAGGGATCATTATACCTATTTTACAGGAGAGAAAAATGAGGCACACCGAAACTGTTACAAGTCAAAAAGTTTATACAGTCTAGACTGGAGTTCAGGTCTTCTGACTCCTATCTCACATTCCAAAAGTTGACTTACTAATATTTGTAAGCAAATTTCATTATTTTTGAAGTTCTAAAGTTCTAATCAAGTTTCTCTCTCTCTCTCTCTCTCTCTCTCTCTCTCTCTCTCTCTCTCTCTCTCTCTCTCTCTCCCTCCCTCCCTCCCTCCTCCTTTGGACAAGTTCCTTCTGCTACCCCTATACCACACTTAAACTCTCTGGAATCTATTTGTAAGTGGGGATTTCAATTTGTAAATGGATCCAGTCTCTTTTCAAGGTGTACATTCCCTTTCATCTGTGCCAACTTCAACCCATCCACCCTTTTCCTATGAAATTCTTGTCTATGTTCTACCATAATTTCTTCAAAGAGGAGTTACCCACAACATAGAGGATCTCAATTTGATTGATTGCCCATGGGCAATAGATTCTAGCCCAACTAGCCTTGCTATTCTCCATACAGGACATTTCTAATCCAACTGTGATGCTTTCATAAGATTGTCTCCCATTCCTGAAATATTCTGTTTCCTTATCTTTAGCTCTAAGACTCCCTAGTTTTATTCATGGCTCAGCAAAGGAGCCACCATCAGTAAGATATTTTGGCAACATATTGGATAGGAAGACTGAAAATGAGAGTCAAGGTTGACACTTGGGTTGTGGGCCTTGTTGATTGGGAAAATGGTGATAATCTTAATAGTAATAGGAAAGTTAGGAAGAGAGAAGTATTAGGGGGAAGATAGTGAGCTTACTTGAATTGTTGTTATTATTGTTTGTCCTTAAGAAAGACCATGATATCAGGGAAGTGACACCATGACATGCAAATGAGTTGTATCTAAGTGAGGGGATACTGTTCAAAATCACTAGCTTTACTATCTTCTCTGATATGAATCAGGATGATTGGATGAGTTTTTAAAAACTACATCTTTCCCAGGACACAGTTTAACTAAGGCAATGCCCATTTAGTCTTTACAATTAGGTCAGAGAGATATGAGTCAAAGAGGCCGATAATGACCACTTCCAAAAAAGAAGGAAAAATTGTTGGAAGGGTAAGACCCTCAGGGTCTCTCAGTGATTAAGGCAGATGAAAAGGAAATGTTGAGTTTAAAAGGTCTACAGGATATTCATTTTTAGATGACTGGTAGGTAGCTGGTGATGCAAGAATGGAAAACAGGAGAGAGCTTAATTCTGTACAAGTAGATCTGAGATTTGTCAGCAGAGAGATGATAATTGAATTCATGAAATCTGATGAGATTACCAAGTGAAATAATATAGACTCTATACTATTGTAAATGCTCTATAGAGGGAGAAGAGAAGAGGCCCCAGGACAGGGTAATAATAGATTTCACAGGAGGTTGAGAAAAAAAACCCACAAATCTGACAGGTAGAAGGAGATCTAGGAGAATAAAATATTATAAAACCTAGAGAGAGAGAGAGTCTCAAGAAGAGGGTGATGAATAACATAAAAGTAAAGAGGACAATGAGAGGTTTGAAGAGCTGATTGGGATACTGAATTGATCAGGGATATGTAAATGAACTTTTTGTCACATTGAAGGTCTAGTTGAGATTAATTTGTAGTAGATATAATCAGCACAGTTTTCTTCAGTTGGAACAAAGGAAGTAGATAGTAGGATTAATCCAAGACTGAGGGTTGGCAGGGAAACATCTTTCATAGAATGGGATGGGGCAGAAAGGACTATAGAGTCCCAGTTCTGGACTCTTTCAATCTTCCCCAGGTGAGCATTGGAGGAGATAAGTACTCCATCAAGATCTCCAACTACTTTGTTTATTTACCAAAACACCAGTGAACAAATACCTTTCCATTCTCTAATCCATTCTCACTCCTGTGGCATTTAGTAAAATAAGATTCTGGTATTCAAGGACACCAGGTGAAGATAATTCACAATACTCCCATACACAATGGTTCCCAACAAAGGACTAGACATAAGAGGAACTTATAGGGTTGAATTGGTTCACCAAGGAGTCAAGATGATAAAGGGGTAGCCAGTGTAGATGTGTTGGCCTTGAAAGAATTAAGGGGTGGGGGACTTGAGATCATAGTAAAAATGAATAGTTTTCAAGACAGAGAGTTAGCATGGCCATAGATTATAATCAGATAAAGGAATTTCAGAGCTTCTGAATCTGGAAATGAAACACTTGCAGATGATTGCAAGATCAAAGGTATATCCATAGTAATTACAATTCTGCCACTTACTGCCTGTATGATTTTAGGAAAGTGATTTAATTTATTTGAACCTCAGTTTCCTGATATGTAATATATAAATATTGGTAAGAGGTGGCATCTAAGTTTCCTTCCAAATTAAAATCTATAATCCTATGATTATCCTACAATTTGAGTATGGTGTAAAACTATACTAAACTGGTAGCTTTTAAAAATATAGTAGAATTTAAATTAGTGAAGTCCTTCAAAGTTGTCACTCTATAGATGGAAAACTAATTCTAATATGCATTCTGTTTTTTATTCAAAGTGTATTTTTTTGAAACGTCTTCAGAGTCGATCATAGATGAGAATCCATGTCATTCCTTAAGCCATATAATTTTGGATTCAAAATTAGTATTATGAGGCACATTATCTGTTAGTTGATACATAATAAATATTGGTGCCTAATAAATGCTTTTTACCTGATTGACTTTTGATAGCTTTTTTTTTGTTCTTTCTAAAAGTCCAGTATAGCCTTTAGGGACAAATATTTACCACCATTTATGACATTCAGCACAAGGAGCCAAACATTCTGAAGTTAATTTTAAAAAGAGGAATTCCGAAATACTTCTGAGCAATATCAATATTGATGAATAAGTATATATCTAACTACTCTGAAGGGAAAAATGTTTATATTTTATGTGGTAGGATACTCAAAGTCAAAGGTAGCATAGGGAAGAGAGGTTTGACTCAAAAGTCAGAGGACCTGGGTTCAAATACCATCTTTTACTTTCTTATTTTTTTTTATTTTATTTTTTTCTTATTTTTTTAATTTTTCTTTTATTTGTTTAATTCTCATTTTGTACAAATGTTTTTTTTACATTAATAAAATATTCTTGTTTAAGAGTAAACAAAATACCCCTCCCCCCATGAATATAGACTTGCTTGGGCAATAAAGGGGAGAGAAAAAAAATTAAAATTAAAAAGTAAAAAAAATAATAGTAATGATTGTAGGTATGGCCAGGTGGCACAATGGATGAAGCACCAGCCCTGGAGCCACGAGCAACCGAGCCCACATCCAGCCCTGTAGGTGCAACAATCACCCAGCCCTGTGACAGGCAAGCCACCTGATCCCCACTGCCCTGCAAAAACCAAAAAAGAAGAAAAAAAACACCTTTTACTTTCAATGTGACCTTGGGCTAATTACTTACTTTTCTTAGACTTCGACTTTCCTCAACTATAAAATGAGGGAGTCATATTAGTGGCCTCTAAGGATCTAAATCGATGATGAATTCTTTGAGCAGGATTGGCAAAGTTTAAGTAGAATAAAATGATTAATCTAATATTAATCCCTGTTGTTACAAAGGCATTTTTTTTGCTTGTTTCTTCCCTCTTTTTTTTGGTGATAGGAGAAGGACATGGAGAAGAAGAAAGGATAGTAGTAATAGAATTGCTAAAAACAAAAAAACAAAACAAAGAACAGAGAATCATTGAAACATTAAAAATGCATAAATGGGAGCATAAGGAAATAGATAAGTAGAACAGCTTTGAATGTTCTATGCTGAATTTATTATATACATATATTAGATATATAGATATGCATATCTAATATTTATATGTAATCTCTGTAGATAAACATACATATTTACTATATATATCCATAACATATGGGTAGATATATAGTATGCTTAAAGGGGACATAAGTTGTATTTAAAGTGATTCGTAGTTTCATGTACAATCATTTTTTACTCATTTTATTTGGTAATTTGTTAATTTCAGAAAATAAAATGTAAAATAATATTGATCTGCCTACACAATAGATTACATTTAGAAGCCAGGAAGAGAAGGCCCATCAGAGGTCTGCTATAGTATTATAGGAGTGAGGTGATGAAGTCCTGGACTAGGGTAGAAGGACCAGAAAACAGGGGCAAGACATTGAAATAAAAATCAGCACTTTATTTATAGGTTTATGATTCCAAAAATATTTATTGAGCACCTAACTTAAAAGTATTACTCTATGGGCCTTGGGAGAAACAAAGATAAAGGAGACATAGTCCCTATCCTGAAGGAATTTATCTTAACATATGTACAATAACTGAAAAATGTAAAACAGAAACTAGGGCATTTGGATATCTTGAATAGGACAGGACTTCAAAAGAAGAATAAATACTGCATGCAAAAAAGGTAAAACCCAAGAAACTGTTAAAATTAGTTTCTACACTGACACCTTTTCATGCTACTGAGTCATGAGATTTATAAGAAATTTGAAGGCCAAACCAGACCTGTTACTCCTCCATAAACAAAGATGACCTCCCAATGTACTCCCTTAGTTTCTAGGCCATATGGTCAAAGACTTTCTACTTACTTTCCTTGGCTATAGTCCACCAACCATGAGACTTAATTTATCCTTTCCTCTCCCATTTATTTTTCTTTATGTGGTCTCAAAAGAGTTATAATACTGTTGATATCCATTCTTCCATAAGGGTAAACTCACCTTGCCTTTTCCTAGGCTAATTCTGTTCACCTAAGAAGTTTTTTTGGATATATCATCAAAACCATAATTCAATGGAAACTCATCAAGAATATCCCTAGACTTTATCTTTGGCCTAGAGCCTACTCCCTATTCTCTATCCATACTTATAATAAACACTGAAGATTTTCTTGAGCTAAAATACAGATGTTAGCATATTAATAGCCCTGCCTCTGGTGCTGAGTGTTTCCTTCCCTGGAGAACATGAAACTTTACAGTTAATTAGGCTAGGTAGACGAAGTCTTGTTTCTATTTCTAGTTTTTCCAAATGACTCAATGAATTCAGGGAAATGAATGAAGGTAATAAAATTCTGAGGCCAACATAATGAATGTAAGATTTGAATTTCATAAATTTAATCAATGCTCAGATTTTTTTAATAGTGAATATCAACTAGAAAGAAATTATTTCATGGAAAACAGATTTGTGTAAATAGTTTTCAGCATCCAAGATCACCTTTGTGAAGGTGTTGTTGTGAATAAGACACAACTTACTTCTGAGGGCCTGTTCTTTTTTCCCTTCTCCTCCTCTCCTTTCCTTGATTTCCCTTTATATTTAGCTATCATATCTTCCATCACTGAGGGTTTATATGACCAGTGGCATCTTACCAATTACCCTAGTTCATGAAGAGGCAAGGACTCTTCACAATCCCTACCACTTTATAACTATATAGTGCTTTAGAGTTTTTAAAAGTCTCTTCATATATGTTATCTGATGCTCACAGAACTATGTGAGGTAGACAATATAGTGATTACAGGTGGGAGTATTGGAAAATGAATGACATGATCTTGACTAGACTACCCTGAGCTTCTAAACTGGTCAATTCAGAAACATAGGCTTGTCATCTTCCTGTTAGAAAATTCCACTCCTTATTCATTTAAAGAGAATTCTGTAGATCACAGAGAAATTTTGTTGATATATTGAAGATAGAGCCCATATTGAAATCCTAATCTCCTACTTAATGTTGTTAACCTGAGAGAGGTCACCTTTATTTCAGTTCAATTCAATTTGATTCAATTCAGTTCATGGGGTAGTGAGTAAGATGCTGAATTTGAGTCAGAAAAAAACTATCTTAGACATTTACAAACTGTGTGACCTGGAAAAGTCCCTTAACTTAAAATTTTTTTTTTATTTTTAAGGCAATGGGGTTAAGTGACTTGCCCAAGGTCACACAGCTATTAAGTCTCTGAGGCCTGATTTGAATGGAGGTACTCCTGACTCCAGTGTCAGTGCTCTACCCACTGTACAACCTAGCTGCTCCTCCTTATCTTCTTTGATCCTCAGTTTCCTTTTCTGTAAAATAAGGGTTTTGGACCCAGTGCTAAGATGTCTTTCAGTTCTACATTCATGATTTTGAGGATTTAATTTAATTAACTAATTCCTTGAAATCAATGTACTTGTTCCCTGTTTTTTTCCCCTTATATTCTTGGATGCCAAGAAAATAGCACAGGTGCCGGAGTCAGGAGTACCTGTGTTCAAATCCGGTCTCAGACACTTCATAATTACCTAGCTGTGTGGCCTTGGGCAAGCCACTTAACCCCATTTGCCTTACAAAAACCTAAAAAAAAATAGAAATAATGATAGAATCATAAAAAGCATAAAAAATAATTACCAATTAATTATCCTTCCAGTTGAACAGAAAAGAAAATATCATCAAGGTTTTACAGGAAGAGCTATTTGTATAGCAGTCTATAAAAGACAAGATAGACTTGTTGAAATAGGCTTAGAAGTTTTGGATTGGGAGTTAGATGGTCTTGTTTCTAGACCTGCCTCACTAATTAGCTATGTGATCTAGGCTATGCGACATCAACTGCTTTAAGCTCAGTTTCCTCACTTGTAAGTAGCAGTGGTAGGGTAGGGTAGGGTGGTAAACAAAGTTGTTCACTCAAGAGCAAGTATAAAATCCTGTTTGGTGATCATAGCCCTTTATGATTTCAGTATATCCTCATTCCCCAATACACCTTTCCAGTGTTCTTACACCTTATGCTCCACCATTTCCAGTCTTCTTGATTCATATCTGGCTCCTGGACTCAGATGGCTCTGGAGGAGAAAGTAAGGCCAGTGACTTTGCACAGCATCCCCTCACTCAAATCCAATTTGCTTGCAAGTCATGATATCTCCTTCCTGATATCATGTCCTTCATGAATGAAGGACAAACAACAACAACAATGCTGCCATATATTCTTCAGTTCAGTGACACCAAACCTTGAGGGTTTGGACTGCCTTTGGCCTCTTTCTGTATTCTCAGGGTTCAGAACTGTCTGATTTACAGTAGGCACTTAATAAATATTTATTGATGAGTGAAAGACCTCCTTACTGTTCCTAATTACATGAGACACTCATCTCCTGGTTCTGGACATTTTCATTGCCAATCTCCCATGCCTGGAGTGTTTCCCTTCCTCTTTTTCTTCTTCTAGTCTTCCTTTAGAATGCCAGTTAAAATTCTATCATCTATAGAAAATGTTTCCTAATCTATCTTAATTCTAGTCTGTTCACTTTGTTGATTATCTCCAAATTATTCTATATATAACTTGTTTGTATATTGTTATTTGCTTGTTGTCTCTCTACATAAATATGCATACATATATACACACATATATACACACAAACACATATGTATGTGTGTATGGAGATATATATGTATGTATATATTGAACTCAATGGGAAATACCTTATTTTTTTTTTTGTATCACTAATGTTTAGCACAGTGTCTGGCAGCTTAGTAAATAACTGTTGACAATTGACTATTTACTCTCATCTTATTTACTAAATCATTGCCTAGATTGATTTCCTGGTATAAATTTTTCTCTGTTCTGGGAAGTTATTACAAAACTTTTTCTCTCTCTCTCTTTTTCTTTCTCTCTCTCTCTCTCTCTTTCTCTCTCTCTCTCTCTATTTCCCCCCCCCTTTCAATTTCCTTCACTTAATCATATCTTCAGTAAGCACACCCAGACCACCAAAATAAATACTGTTTATAAAGAAAAAATACTATTTAGAATAAAGAAAGGGAAACATCTCCCCTACACTAAGGAAAAAGACTTCAGGCTCCCATGAACTTAAGAAGGAACCACCACCATTTCTTATAGTCTCTCTTTTTCTAGTTTTAGGTTCACTTTCAATCCTTGGCCAGGTTATTGCTTTGTTCTTTTAGAAAGAACAAGTATGCTTACCATTAGACTAACAATAGCTTTCTCAGTTCTGCTTTGAATTAGGAAAACCTGAATTCAAATCTTACCTTAGATATGTGACCCTGGGCAAATCATTTAGCCTATGTTGCCTCATTATCTTCATTGATATAACAGGGATAATAATAACACCTACCTCCCAGGGTTTATATAACAAAACAAGTTATGTAAATGTTAGCCATCATCATTATTATGAATACTAGAAAGTCTGTGCTTAGCTTTTCTTTTCGGCAATTCTTTGGGGTAGTCAACTAACTTTTTAGGGTGAGAGATCCATCTCTAACTTACAGTGATCATTCTAAATCGTCCTTTCTGCAGACTAAGTCATAACCAGACAATGACTATTTGCTCAATGATCATCAAACAACTCTAAATTGGAACTAGGATTTTCTACTTGTTTAAACTCTAAGTCTCCCCTGTAGGTCCATGCAAATGAGTGGAGAGGGAAAGAGAGAGCCAGGCAATCTATGTCCCTAAATGGTCATTATTTCTGCTGGCTGTTTAATTGCTTTTCTTATGCAAATGAACACTTGAAGTTCTTTACTATTACAGATGAGTCTACTAAAAGGTTCAAAATGATCTCCCATCCGAAAGAGGGTCATTTTTGCAAAGTGCAGATGTAGTCTGAATAGAATTCACCAATTTCTTGAAAAATGAGGATATTTGTCTAGAATTATCTCTAAGGACTCTATCCAACTCTCAAATTCTACATGGGCAAGACTAAGTATTGTTTTTGTGTTCTATTGTTTTCTCTTTATTTGAACCCTCATTTACATACACAAGACTACAAACCTTATGGGACTTAGAGCTGGAATAGATATGACTTCATTTACATGAACTCCCTCATTTTATATAGAAAGAAAAGTAACAGATCACAGAGATGAAATACCTGCCTATGGTCACAAAGGAAAAAAGAGTAAGAGTTAAATTTAATCTCATATTTTCCCATTCTCATATGCTGTGGTCCTTTATGGAGACTCTTAGTTACAATCATAGTTTGGAGGTGACCTTGGTTTCTGGAAGATTATGCCAGTAGAATGCAAAGCCTAAATTTGGTTCAGTCATTTTTTTATACTTGCATTGGAACTTTGTGACCCCATTTGGGGATTTCTTGGCAAAGATGCTAGAGTGATTTGCTATTTCTACTCCCACTCATTTTACAGATGAGGAAACAGGCAAACAGGATTAAGTGACTTACTTAGAGTCACCCAGCTAGGAACTATTTTAAGACAAGATTTTAAATCACAAAGTTGAGTCTTTCTGACAACAGATCCAGCATTCTATCCACAGGGCCATCTTGGATTTTATCAAATTAGAAAGGTTTTGAGTAAATAGCCTGGTGACTATGTATGTATCTATCATCCATGGATCAGCCAAGATTCATCACTTGTTTGGATTCAGTGATGGATTTTTCACTTATAAAGACTCTTGAAGACCATCTAGCAAGCTGGAAAGTTTGAAATCTGCCTTAGTGAAGAGAATGCCCACAACCAAGAAATTATGGATTCTTGACCTTGATAAAATGAGAGAGAATGAGATGACCTCTCCAGTCTTTTTCAGCTCTAAAGCTAAACTTTATGAACTTTAGCCTATTAGGCAGTTAAATTAAAAATGGAAGCTGTTCTACTCTTTCAGGAGTCAATAGCAAATTAAAAGCAGTAGACTTAAGAGGAATACAGAAAGGAAACAAAGATTTATTATCAATTATTATGTGCTAGACAATGTGCAAGGTTCTTTACAGATATCTCATTTGATCCTTATAAACAAGAGTGGTAGGTACTATTATTATCTCCATTTTAAAGTTGAAAAAGCTAGTCACAAAGCTAATAAATGTCTGGGGTCAAATTTCCTCTATACCTCCTACCTACCTCTATTTGTGGCCTGAATTGATTGCTTCCTATATATCAAGGTAATACTTATTTCTAAGATAAGTTCTTGAAATAGTACTGCTTTGGTGGAAATGGAAGGAGAAAGAATGGAAAGGACTCAGCTTTGTCACTAATTAAAGGCTTTAGAAGAAAGAGCAACCTGCTCTTATCTGTAAACTATGATTTCAGCCAAGGTGATACCCATAAACCTAGGAATGATATGATAATCATTTCCTATGGTGGATAGAGCCCTAGACCTGTAGTCAGGAAGAACTGAGTTCAAATCCAGCCTCTTACTAACTGTGTGACCCTGGGAAAATTACCTATTCCCTGCTTGCCTCAGATTCCTAATCTGTAAAATGGGTAAGAGAAAGAAATGACAAACCACTTTGTTTTCTTCGTCAAGAAAAATTCAAATGGGGTCACCCAAAAGAGCCAGAAACAAATGGAGACCAACAACAAAAATGGAAAATGGATCCAAGCTCAGGATCTGTCTGAATTTGGACTAAGGGGGAAACAGAAAGGTCCAATCTGAGTCTGGAGTATGGATCAGAGGACCTTCATTCTAGACCTTTGTACCATCATTTGTTCAATACAGCTTGAATTTTACTTTCTACAAGATACCTTTCCTGCTCAGTCCTCTTTTCTCTCATCTCCACTATCTTCCCTCTGAGTCTACCTCCCATTTACTAACCAGAGTAAAAAAATATCACCCTCAATTCAAACTGGTGATGAACTATCTAAAGAATTAGTTAAACATTTAAACTATATATCTTGTATGTAAAAATTTGTTTTGCATGTTTTTTTATTCATTTAAAATGAGATCTTGAGAGCAGCCAATGTGTTTTTGCCATATTTCTTTAATCCACAGAATTTAGCTTGGGGCAACTGGAAGATACCTAGTTGGTCTGACACTTACTAGCCGTTTGACACTGGGCAACTCTCTTATTTGCCTCAACGTTCTCATCTGTAAAATTAATTAGAAAAGAAAAATCCTGTACTTTTACTGTATATGGAGCCACAGAGAGTCAGATACCAACAAACAGCAAAAGATCATAGTATAGAATCTGGCACATAACAAATACTTAATTAGCTTATTGATGACTCTTGACTGATTCCTGTGGTACAAATTATCTGGGATCTAGATTTTTTTCAGCACTGGGCCACTAGAGAAGGATTGGCCTATTTACTGCCTGAAAGTCCTGAAGTTAATCAACTGGGACTGGACTGAGGCCATTAACTCTTCACAGGGATCAACAAACACTCCTCAGGTAGTAACTTTGATTAATCCTTATCAAGCTACACTAACTTTAAATCACAGACTCAGAGAGGAGAGGCTCTAGTTCATTAAAAATCCTCTCCACTATTCAGTGATCAGAGACTGAGATAATCAGGGGGGCTGGGAATTCTCTTCATTTACTCCTTAGACAGTAGAAGTTGAGTCACATAGAGGATCTTATATTCACTATTAAGTCCTCTTAGGGGGGAAATGCAATCATATTTTCAGCTCCTTGTTTTCTATTTTGGCTTGGTACCTTCCAACACAGTCCAAAATCTCAGGAACCTTTTGATTTATCAGATGCTTTTTTCTCTCTCTTAATATATTTGAATTTCAAAATAACTTAGGGATAAGTCCTGATGGGAAATAAATTTCTCTTCTTTTATGCTCTTCTTGTACAGAGATTGTCTTTGCTCCATAAACACAGGGCCATTTCTAGAACGCCAGAACATTTAGACAACCTTTCCTCTGGATAGAGTTCTGTTTCAGTTCTGGTCTTTGTATGATGGTGATTTTCCCCAGGTGGAACAGTTTTTTAACCACAAGTTAGTTCTTGCACTGCCCAGGACATCCAAACATCATCACATGATTCCTCTGGCTATAAAAGGCAAACCTCTTTTCCCTCCCTACTCCTACCCCCTTCTATGGCAGTCCCTGCAGAACCCTTCAAGGCTAGATTGGATCCATGTGTGGACAATGGTGTTTTTTGAGGAAAATGAAGTGATCTCTATGTAAGTGTGTCTAAGTTAAAGTCTCTCTGAGTTAGAAAACAGCATTTGTTAGGTAATATAAAGAAAGGAAACTTCAGGAAGCCACTTGGTGGAAAGTCGTATATCCTCAGTAGCTAGGACCTCTTTTTTGAGTAGAATCTATAACACTACAAATTGGTCCTGGGTCCATACTCCAAAGAGATAAAAAATGGAAGAAAGGGATCCATCCATACAAAGCTTTGTACTTATTTTAGTGGCAAAGAACTGGAAACCAAGGGAGTGTCCATTGATTAGGAAATGGACAAACAAATTAATTGTATGAATATAATAGAACACTGGTTTGCTAAAAGAAATGAAGGAATGGTTCAGAGAAACCTGGGAAAACTTGTGAGGTGAGAAGAACCAGGAGGATAACTTATAGTATAAATACAACAAATAACTGAAAGCTTTGAGAACTCTGACCAACACAATGACAGACAATTATTTCAGAGAACTGATGTATGAAATATTCCTCATTTCCTGATAGAGAGGTAATGGATTAATATATGGAATATGAAATACAGTTTTGGGAGAATTTGTTTTGTTTGACTTAGTATATTTGCTACAAATTTTTTTCCTTCCTCAAGAGGGAGAAAATAAATACTTGTTAATTGAAAAGAATAAAATATAATTAAGATGGAAAGAATGCTGGTTATCCAATTAATCACTTAAATAAGGCTAAATAAATGCTTGATGATTATGTGCCAGATAATGTACTAGACTCTATGGATACAAATACAAAGAATGTAACAATCTATTTTCAAGGAGCTGACATTCTATCTTCAGCGATAAGTACAAATGTAAATATACATTCAGTTGCTGTATCTAACTCTTTATGACTCCTTTTTGGGGTTTTCTTGGCAAAGATACTGGACTGGTTTCTCATTTTCTTCTCCAACTCATTTAACAGATGATGAAACAGGCAAACAGGGATAAGTCTTTGTGTTTGTGTGTGTGTGTGTGTGTGTGTGTGTGTGTGTGTGTGTGTGTGTGTGTAGACAGCTCCAAAGACAGAAGCAGGATGCTAATGAAAGGCAGAGGATCATTAAAACCTTCATGAGAATTCAGTTACTTTACAGGAAAGAAGGTATAGTTAGCTCATCCCACCCCCCATCTGTTGTTGCATATATTCTCTGGGATAAACATAGTGCCTTGGTCTTTGGTTTTATTGATATGGGGAATTCTTGGGTAAGGAAAATCCCTCTACCAGTGTTGGCACCATTACTACAAAGTCTGTCTTAGAGTTGCTAAAATTGCTAAGACATTGAGTGATTGGACATGGACATATAGTCTATATGTGTACAAGTCAAGAACCTGAACCTGGACTGTAATGGTAGTTCTCCATTCACTATTCCATAAGTGCTATTCAGAGGAAAGTTTATTGTTATTTACAACAAAAACCTCCCAAATATTATCATAATGGTCTAGAAAAGATGAAGTATATAATTTTGAGTGAAAATACAATTACAAAAATTGTTAACTCACCTTTCACAGTTGGGACCAGCATATTTTTCTTTACAAATGCATCGTACCACCCCACTTTTCCTATAGCAGGACACTGCAAAACTAGAATTCAAGAAGAGAGAATCAGAAAAAAGCAATATACATATATATAAATGGAAAAAATTAAAAAACTTTTGATTATCTCTAATTATTGATCATCTGGCAAATTATTGCCAGAAAATCTTTCACTCAAGTTTTCACTTATTTTTGTACTTACTATACTTGATCAAGTCTTTTGTTGACAAAAAATTAGTTTGTTCTTATATTATTAACTATAACTGACACTTATGGGAATCTTGTTTTTAGATTTTTGCAAGGCAGATGGGGTTGAGTGGCTTGCCCAAGGCCACACAGCTAGGTAATTATTAAGTGTCTGAGACCGAATTTGAACCCAGGTACTCCTGACTCCAAGGCTGGTGCTCTATCCACCACGGCACCTAGCCGCCCCCACTTATGGGAACCTTAAGAATTGTACAACCCTTTATATATATTATGTCCTGACATATTAGGAACAAAACTCATATATATATTCAAGTATATAAAAATGACAGTTGTTCCCCAAAAGAAAAATGGTCAAAGAATATTGACAGTTCTAAGTGCAAGAAATCCAAGTTATCAGCAACCATATAAAAATGTTCTAAATCATTATTACATAAATTATTGCAGAAATTTAAGTGATTCTGAAGTTCTGCCTCACATTTATTATATTGTTCCAACAGATGATTAAGAAAGGAAAATGATAATTATCATATGGGCAGGCAGAAGAAAAGCTCTCTGGGGTACTCTTGGTGGAATTGTGAAATGGTCCAGTCATTCTAGAAAGCAGTTGGGAACTATATCTCAAAAGTCACTAACCTATGCCTATCCATTGACCCAGCTGTACCACTCTAAGTCCTAAACCTCAAATAAATCAAAGAGGGGAAGGATATATATAGATATATGTATGTATATATATAACATACATACATACACACACACACATAGTACATAGTACAAAGTTTTAAAGAACATTTTATACAAAAAATAGCATTTTATTGTATAAAAATGGAAACAAAGGAGCATGTTTCAATTGGGGAGTGACTATAAATTATGATATTTGAATAAGATGAAATATTACTATATCATAAGAAATAATGAAAGGGATAATTTCATAAAAATCCAGAAAGTCTTTCCTGAATTGATTGAGAAAGAACCAGGAGTACAATAGTGTAGAAAACAAGTTAGGAAACCAAAATTAATTTGATACCCAAGTTTATCTCTAGAAGACCAATAATGAAACTACTTTCTACCTTTTTTTAGAGAGGAATGTTGGGCCCAAGTAGCAGAACATGATTATATACATATATAGATATATAAAATCACATATGTTCATATATGTCTCTGTGTATGTATTTCTGTGTGTCTGTGTATTTGTGTCTATATGTATAGGATATGGATTCATTTTGTTCAACTATGCTTATGTTTTTCTTTTCTTTTTTTCCCTAATTTGGAGGGGAGAAGAGGTTAGTGACAGCACTGTGAAAAAAAAGAAATAAAAAAAAGATTCTTTAAAACATTTAAAAAGGCACAGAAGACAGCAGATGGAAAGTCAGAGGGAAAATACAAACATAAACAAGTAGGAAGTTTTGAAAGTAATATGTTGAATTTTTATATATATATATATGTATTAAGCTATATGTTGCAGAGATTCATAGTTTCATATACAACCCCTGTATGAAAGTGAGCTCTTTCTCTCTCTCTCTCTCTCTCTCTCTCTCTCTCTCTCTCTCTCTTTCTCTCTCTCGCTCTGTCTCTCTCTTGCGCAAGTTCATATTAGTCTGCCAGCACAATCATCTCATCTTCTCTGTAAATTTTGCAAATAGAGGAAAAATAGTTTTTTCTTGAATGAGTAGTTGGAATCAGTCTCAGGAGTGATTCTATTATTATTATAATTATTTGATTTGGTAGTAAAAACCTAATGAATGTCCATAACTTGGGGAATGACTATGCTGCATGAATATAATGGAATGTTCTTATGTAATAAGAAAGAATATGTGGGATGATTTAGAGAAACTTGAAAAGATCTGTATGAATTCAGAGTGAATTAAGCAAACTTCTTAAAACAAAGTAAAAGGGACTTCAATGACTTCAATAAAAAGACAGTGTTGAAAGAATTCTGATTAATTTAGAACCTTAGACTCAGAGCTCCATGTGGAAATGGTAGATTAGAGGTGGTAGATTACACATTATGACCAATGTGTTCATTTTGTTGAACTATTCTTTATTATGAAGAGGGTTCTGCATAGGGGTCAGGATTAGTTACTTGGTGGTGACAGTAATGTAAAAAAGTTGGATTAAAAAGTACATTTCAAAAAAGAAAAGTTGCTCAGCATTTCTAGCTCTCAGTAGAATCAGGGAATAATTTAACCAGGAAAGATTAATATGGATAATTTCTTAGTTCATTACAGCTCTTCATGACTTTGTTTGGAGAATTGTGAATTCTCCTATCATCATAAGATCATAGAGGTTAGTGTAATAACACTACACTGCATGGGATGTATACTTCATTTTCAGTCTTGACAGTAATTTGGGAACTATTGAAATCTTTGAGCCTGAAGTTAGAATTCAGTCACATACAGGAGTTCTTAAAGAGATACACTTAGTCTATGGGAGACAGATTGAGGTGGGGTTAGGGAAGATAGTATCAGTAGTTTAACAGCAGCAACCCACAGCCCCTTCTTAGAATATATTGAGTTGATCCAGAACAAATTGATGAGACCAGGGCAACAAAAGCAATGACAAGGAAAAAGGAGAGATGAACTTTGGAAGAGGAGAACTCATGGAGGATATGAAGGGCTTTTGCTGTCTTCAGTTATCTTTGGCTGAAGCAATGGATTACATCTATTTTTCAAGGACTAATATTCCAAGAAAAGGTCTTCTCTTTCTCCAACTGCCCCTCCAGGCATCTGTCCATTAACAGACACTGTAACTTATTCTGCTTGATTTTTTTTATCCAAACATTTCTGGTTGTCTCAATTATAAAGTGGCCAGGGACAAACATAACTTTTAATTAGGACAGAAAGTCAAATCTTTGTCTAAATATTATGCATTTTGAAACTGGGGGCTTAGAGCTATTGTGACCATACTAGTAATATTTTATTTAATATAAACTCCATAAAACAGTAGAGGAAGACTATGAACTTGAAGAGCCATTATATTATCCATAGACTAAAAATGAACTATTTGTTATACTATTAAATCTCTAGAGAAAAAGGGGGGTAGGAAAGTAAAAATGATCCTCTGGCTCATTGTATCTTTCTTTAAGTGACATCCACAACTATCTTATATTATGGCTGGAATTTATAGCTGGATTTAACCACAGAGGTCTTCAAGTCTAACCCTCTCATTTTATACATGGTGTTAATAACTATATTCAAATTTAAGCATGAAATGCATTCTAAACTCAAATGTAATTTTTCCAATGTTTACTCTTCTGGATTATCTGTATTATTAGCTACCTTCCATTAGTGTGGACTATATTTAGGTTTTCTATTTTATCTTTACTCTAAATGAATATTTAATTTCTCAGGGTATATATAAAAAGTTCTATGGATTTTATAACACCTAGTACACTGCCATGTACTCTGTGGACACATTACATGCTGAATGTTGATTATGAAAGTCAGTGTTTACTAGATATCAAGTCTCTTTGCTGCTCTGTTTTTAGTTAAGAGTGAAAAAGTTGCTCAGTCCTATAGGAAGTACTAGAACAATAGAATTCCCAGGCTAACTTGAGAATCCAGTCCTTTATATTTTCTTTCTACAGTATTATTAATTTTTCATTCCCTTTAGGCAAAAACCATTTAAAAGTGACATGGAAAATATTAGAAATGTTTGGGTAAGAGGAGAACATATAACTGTCTTCTGATTATTAAGACAGGGAAAATGAGTGTTATATTTCTACATTTGTAAGATTTGGCCTCTATGCATGAATCCATCTACGCAAAAAGAGCAAAGGTGAATGTTTAGAAGACTTTTAAATTAGTTTTGGCTCTGATACTGTACAAGCAACAAAATTTCATCATAGAGCTCTTATGTTCCTGCATATACCAGCAGCTAATGTTATTTGAAAGAAAGCAAATGGACTTGTTTGCCTTGTTTGGAGACATTTATAAAACTACTCAGAAAACAATATGTGATACTCTGGGAAAGGCAATGCAGATAATTTATCTTCTGTAAGAGTTTGCTAAAAACATTCCAACAAAATTATCCTTCTTTGGCCGTTTTTAGCTTTTTTATTTTATTTTTTTTAGATTCCCTCTATATTGTTGGTTTGGACAAGTGAGTACACTAAGAGAAGCACTATTAGTTTAGAGTACAGAAAATGGAAAAATCAAGTCTCTTGAATATTTCCTTTTGGAAGACAACATAGCTGCTCACTCTTTAGACTGAGAACACTGAAACATTTGCTAGGGTCTAGAGGAGTATAAGTTGATCCTTTCTCTTCCTTCTGCCCTGCAATTGAATGCTAACAGATGATATTTTCCTTCATTGGAACTATTGCCACAGTTCTCAGTAACTGGTAAGGGTAGAATGTCTGGCCAGTGCTCAAGTAAAGACATAAAATCTATACAGACAATGATCAGGAATAACTGTGTAGAGTACGGGTGCAGTCACTTGGATGCTCTGATACAGCATGGCTCAGTTTGTGTTGTAGTCAGCAGCACAGTTTCCATTAAATTTTAGGGTAAGTTAGTTTTTGTTGGCTAAGGAAATAAACCCCCTGACATTATTTCTCAACCTCCCCCTAGTCTCATGCTACTTCTTTAGAGCCAACTAGAGCTTCATGTTCTTAGAAGCTCCTTAGGAACTTTAATAAGTCTGCTCCTCTCTCTCCTACTTATCTACTCCCTCCAACTTTACTGTAAAAGAAATGGGGACCCAAGGAGTTTTAATGATTTATTCAAGGACCAATAGTGAATTTGAAATGAATGGGGATAGTGATGTCATTGGTATAGACTAGAATTCCCAGATCAGAAAACTGCCTCCTACAACTGCAGATTGGTGCCTTTGCTTCCATTTACAGTCTCAAAGAGTTGTCTAAAACACTGAGAGATTAAGTAGCATGCTAAGGGTCACATAGTCAATATATGCTGAAGGTGAGAATTGAATTCAGATCTTGGCTCTGAGACCAACCTTTCACTGTGTCACTGTTGGTGGAGCCAATTTAAAACAAAACAAAACAAAAAACAAAACAATAAATCAACAATCAAATCCCTCAAAACTGGGGACTGAGAACTCTCAATTTAGGTTTCATTTAGCCCATGTCTTGATAATTATCTGAGTGAATTGAAGCTTATGAATCCCCTGGGCTGTGAACATAGGAAGGAAAAAGAAAGAAGCAAAAAATAAAAAAAGAAATGAGTTTCTTGATTTAATCAGTATCTGAACTTAGTTCTCTACATAGCCCAGTATGCAGTGTTAATAGAGTCAGGATCACACATTAGATCCTAATATGAATTTCTTTATTATTGATGTTGGGACCAGATGGGAGAATGTGGATAGATCAGTGCAAATCATAACCATCAGTACTTCAGGGTATTTATGATCTCATCCTTTTTGGTTGTGTCTGACTCTTTGTGACATCTTTTGGAGTTTTCTTGGCAAAGAAAACTTGGTTTGACATTTTCTTCTCCATCCTCATCTATAAAATGACCTTAACCTCTAAGATCTCTTTCAGTTTTATTCCCATGATCCAGCTATTTTTCTCTTCTTTTTGCTATATGAATAATCTACCTTTTCTTTGATCATTCTCTTAACTCCCCCAATAAGTCATTATCTTTCCTCCAAATACAGCCTTCTTCTAAACTATAATTCCTTTGTTTAGGTCACCATTCTCATATTTACTCAGGCTTGTAACCTCAGCTTCCTATTCTCCCTCCCCTATCCAATTAATTAATTGCCAAGTATCAGAGCTTCTACTTCCACAGCACCTCTTACATCTCTTTCTCTTCATTTATATCATCCTATCTGCCAACTACTTATGTCTGTAAATTGATATATATGTAGGTAAAGTCTTCTGGTGTCTTGGCTATTTCCTGGTTTCAATCCACACACATAAAGAAAAAAATAAAAATAGATGTTTGGCACCAGTGGAATTTTGGAGTAATTAGTATGTGACTATTTCTAGATACTCACTGCTTTAGTGAATTGAAAGTGTTAATTTATCTTTCAGAGGAGCCTTAGTTTACTCTGAGCCTAAGGCAATGATTCCCATTGCCTTGGTTTGAAATTGAGAATAACTTTTGCAGTAGCAATTTAAAAATAATGATGTAGGAAAAGGGTATTGATGCATGGGGAATGAGATTGTGAGCACCTCATCTCCCAACAAATTAGTGTTGGATAATTCAGACAGGAAATTTTTGTCATTCACATAAGGGAAAATGCAATCACAGAATAATATAATTAGAAGGTACCCCCAAAGGGTATCATTTTAATTCATCTTTCTCCCCCTTCCCACACCTAGAGAATCTGTCTAACAGCTCAAGGACTGAAAAATCATTTAAAAAAAATTATAGAGGCTGCAATAAGAGCCCTTATATAATGAAATAGTAAGTGAAACCTGAAATCATTAGAATATTGGATAGAACACATTTAACCTGAACAACTGTACTATGACAGGAAAGTTGTATTCAGGTAATAATAAAAATACTATCTTGCATTTAAATAGCTATTTAAATTTTTCAAAGCAATTTACATACATTATCTCATTTAATATGCACAACAAACTGTGTAAAGTCAATGTTTTTGTTGTTTCTATTCATAGCTTTTAAGTGCCTTAGGGTCTGAACCTGAGTTTCCCTGATTGTAAACCTAGGGCTCTAATCTCTATGTCATATTCTGTCTCCAGAAAGTAGAAAATGATCCATCTGACATGGCTGAAAGCTATGCTACACCGTGGATAATCAGTCAGAGAGAAAATATAGGTAGAGCCACAAGAGACTCAAAAGTAAGAAGGCATATTTTGTGTGAAAATAAAGAAATGGTGGAAATGGTAATGTTCACTCTTGTCACCATTTATTTCCCCATACATTAATATCACTAGGTATGAAAAATACAATGTTGATCGAACAAACTGGTAATTTCTGAAAGACAGGTAGGAGTTGTTCAGTTATCTTTCTCTTTTGGAGCATGCTGGAAGCTTTAGGGAAAATGATGGCATGATCAGAAGCAGTCAGGTTAAATGAAATTCTGTTTTTTAAGTAAGAGAAAAAAGAATGGAAGGTGGCAACATTCTGATTTTCTTCCTTTGCATGTGAAAACAAGTTACCTTTTGGCTGTGGGGGGGGGCAAATCACTTCTCTAACTTTGAATCAAAGGAGTGAAAGTAACGAGTGGGAGGAGAAACAATAAAAAAATAAGGATACAACTTTGTCTTAAACTTACTTGGCCATATGGGGCAAAGGACAAGGGCATGGTTGGCAGAATCTAGGAGATCCTCTGATGACATCCCCAATGTAACCATCTGGACACTTTTCACAGTGCTCTCCAGTGGTATTCCGTTGACAGTTCTATGTGAAAAAAGAAACAAACAAAAAAAATGAGATGAACATAAAAGAAAAGTTCTATTGGCCCATATCAAGGAACTAAAGAATAACGTCCATTAGAATGGTTGCCAGACCTGAATCCATCAAGATGTTGCTAGATTAGATAGTGTCTGTTATTAATGGGTAATAGAGCAAGAAGTAAGTCAATCATTTTGAACAATTAAAGTTTGGAGCAATGGTATGCTAATAACATGATATATGAGGCTAAGGCAGTGCTACTGGGACTTGGCACTGGAAACTTGAGAATTTCTAATTCAGTTTTAAAAATTAAAACTATAAGTGCCTATTAAATACAGTTTTTCTATTTTTTAAAAAGGTATATATTAATGCCTGGTATGGTGGTGCATGCTTTTAATTCCTGAGACTGGGGAGGCTGAGGCTGGTGGATCATTTCATCTTAGGAATTTTTTTTATCTTAATAGTATTTTCTTTTTTCAATTACATATAAAGATATTTTTCAACATTTGGTTTTTGAATATTTTTTACCTTATTTTTTCCAAATCATCCAAAGATAGTTTTCAACATTTATCTTTTTTGTAAACTTTTGAGTTCCACATTTTTTGACTCCATCTCTTCCCTCCTCCCTCCCATGACAGTGATAGAAGTTTTACAGATACAATCGCAATTTTTGTAAAATTTTGAGATCCCAAATTTTCTCCCTCTTTCCCTCCCCTCTTACCTCTCCAAGACAGAAAGCAATTAATATGTTATATATATTATATATATATATATATATATATATATAATCACGTTAAACAAATTTCTATATTAATCATGTTATGTTCTCCAGAATGGTTAAATCATTTCCCAACTCCACCAACAATGCATTAATGTTTCAGTTTTCCTGAATCCTCTCTAATATTAATCATTTTATTTTTGTCATATTAGCCAATCTGATAGGTGTGAGGTGGTTCCTCAAATTCGTTTTATCTATATTTTGTTAATAATAGTTAACTAGAGCATTTTTCATATGACTATTGACAACTTTAATTTTTTTACTTTAAAAATGTCTGTTCATATCCTTTGATCATTTATCAGCTGGGAAATAACTTTATTCATAAATTTGATTTAATTCTCTATATATTTTATAAATGAGTCCTTTATCAGAAATATAAGTTACAAAAATTCTTTCCCAGCTTTTTGCTTTTCTTTTAATCTTTGTTGCATTTTTAAATTTAATGCAATCAAAATTATCCATTTTGCATTCCATATTCTCTATCACTTGTTTGGTTAAATTTTCTTCCCTTCTCCATAGATCTGATAGGTAAATGATTCTCTGTTCTCCTAATAAACTTTTAATATCACCCATGTCTAAATCATGCACCTATTTCAATGTTATTTTGGTAAAGGATGCGGGATATTGGTTCATATCTAGTTTCTTCCATTATTTTTTCAGTTTTCCCAGCAATTTTTAGCAAATAGTGAATTCTTATTTCAGAAACTGGAGTCTCTGGATTTATCAAACAGCACACTATTATAGTTATTTCCTACTGTGTCTTCCCACACCTAAGTCATCCCACTAATCCACTCTATTTCTTAGCCAATACCAAATAGCTTGATAATTGCCACTTTATAATATAATTTTAGATCTGGTATGACTAGGCCCTCTTCCTTTGCATTTTTTTTAAATCATTCATTCCCTTGATATTCTTGACTCTTTTGTTTTTCCAGATGAATTTTGTTATTATCTTTTCTGGCACTACAAAATAGTTTTTTGGTAGTTTGAGAATTTTTAATTAATTAATTAATCTAGTAAGAATTTTTATTTTTATTATCTTAGTTCAGTCTATCCATGAGCAATTGATATTTTTTCCAATTGTTTAGATCTGACTTTATTTGTGTGAAAAGTGTTTTTTTTTAAATATGGTTCCTTGGGTTTGTCTAGGCAGGTAAATTCCCAAATATTTTATATTGTCTATAGTTATTTTAAATGGAATTTCTTTTTCTATTTCTTGCTGCTGAACATTATTGTAATATATAGAAATGCTGATGATTTATGTGGGTTTATTTTTTATCCTACAACATTGCTCAAGTTGTTAATTGTTTCAATGAGTTGATTCTCTAGGATTTTCTAAGTATACCTTTAGAGCTTAGGAATTCTGAATGGCATTGGGCTAAGTCATTAGAATGTCTGCCCTTAGTTTGGCATCATTATGGTGGGCCCATTGGAAAGGGGAAGTAGCAATCAGATTGCCTAAGGATGACTGAATTGGCCCAGGAAAGAAATGAAGTAGTTCTAAGCTACCAAGACTATCAATAGTGGATTGGACCTGTAAGTAGTCACTGTCCTTCTAGTCTCAGTCTTAATTGTTAGATAGACAAATGGACAGTCAGTCAGACAGATAGACAGACAGGTAAATAGAGGAAAATGCACAATGAATAAAGTTTTGGAGTCAGGTAGATCTGAATTCAAATCTTTCCTCAGACACTAGCTGTGTGACCCTAGGTAAGTTGTTTAATCTATTTTCCTGTTTCCTTAACTATAAAATGGTAATAATGATAGCATCTACCTCTCAGTGCTGTTGAGATAATAATCTTTATGTGTTAAGCATAATACAGAGGCACATAGGCACATAGTAACATCTTATAAATGTTCACTATAAATATTAGGTATACTAAGCTCAATATGATAGTTATAGAGATGCTTTGCTTGCTCCAAATTTAAGTATGATTTGGAGGTAAGAATTACCTTCAATAGATCAATACTTAAAATTCAGAATGGTGGCAATATTGAATTCTAGCTCTGAACATTCCAAAAGGATTAGCCTATTTGTCTGACATCAAAATAGCATAAAAAGAAAATTGTCATATCACAGGGGAATGTGTGGTAAAATAGAAAAAAAAATCTGAATTAGGAGTTAAAAGCCCTTGGTTCAAATTTTAGCTTGGCCAGTAAATACCTGATATAAGACCTTGGGCAAACTACTCAATATTTCTGGCCCAAAGTCAACATAATGGAGTAGATTCATGTTAATTCTCTTTATGACTTAATTCTATAAACATGGATAAATTAGAGAATCAACAATATCCCCCAAAGAAGATATTAGAAGATAAAGAATTGGCAAGGTAGGAAAAGAGACACATTACTGATTTGTTATATTGTTTCTTCTTTCTGAATACAAAAAAGCTCTTAAAACAGGGAGATAGTCAAATATAGCCTCTTTTCCCCATGTAGATTGTTAAGGATGTTTGACAGTTGATACATTTGGAGAGGTAGAAGAATAATTAAATATACAGAAAGCTATCAGACTAGCTGGAATATTATAATATCAGATATAAATTAGAACATGATAAATACATAGGAAAGGTACAAAGTGCTTTGGGTCCAGGGTGAGCAGCAGAATATGAAAAGAGGTACATGTTTCAGGTAGGTAGCACAGAGCTTAAAGCATCCCCCTGGAGTCAGGAAGGAGGAACTGATTTCAGATCTGACCTCAGACACTTACTAAGTGTGTAATCCTGGGCAAATAACAATTTTAATTGCTCTTGTAAAATAAAGTAAATAAGTAAATAAACAAAAGTTTAAAAGGATGAAGAAAGAGGTGCACTGGCATATTGGCTATTTATGAAATTCTAAAAACAGAAAAGTTTCTAACCTTTGGGAATTATCCTGTGTACTATAGGAGGCCACAGGTCAGTATTTGTAGGGGAAGATTTTAATCTTCATTTATTACCAAGGCAGTGTAAAGATTGGGTTTGAACTGACTGTGAATGAAAGATTCTACGAATGAAAGATCCAGCTGTCCGGATTAATATTCAATCAGAAAGGTAGACTTTCATTCCCCTCAGTAATATCTAACGTAAGAGATGTCCCAGGATGTGTTAATTTGCTTTTTCCTTCAATAGATTTGGATTTAAAATGAAGACCAATTCATCAGTCAAATAAGAAAAACACACCTCTGGAAGGAGGTTGATCATTACTATAGGGTATACAGTGGATATTTAATTATTACATAATTATTTAATTATGTAAAATGAATGTTTTATATAAGGACAACCTATAGCCATCCCTTGGTGACGGTTATTTTATCAGGGTAGGATTCAAAAATAAACCTGAGTTCCTATCAATTTTTTATTTTTAAATATTAAAATTTATATTTAAAGGAATTTGATCATTTTTGGGGGGAAAATTTAAGGAGGGGAAGAATCATGGCAATTTATAAAAGGATGGCAACAATATAAAGAAAAACAATTTTGGAAGCCTTGAGAACTCTGATTAATGATAATAACCAACCATGTCTCCAGAGGACCTATGGTTGAAGCATATTATTGAAGTCTTGACAGAGAAGTAATGGATACAAGAAGCAGAGAAAAATTCAATGAAGCCATTGTGTGGATTTATTTTGCTTCTTTATGTTTATTTTTTATAGTTTATTTTTCTCTATTTCTCTGGGTTTTTATTTGAGGAGGTGGGTCAGCACTAGTAATACAAAAAAAGAGATGACTTACAAACGTAAATTTTTGCATTATGAAAAGTTACCATCAATATATTTTTTTAAATGTATAAATGAAAATGGAAAATTTTTTCAAGGAAATATAGACCAGCAGGACAATTTTAAAAATAATATATAAAATTTATTATGTAAATTTTTTTTAAAGCAAGAGTTTCATATAGAATCTTTATGTCCTGCTGAGTGTATAGAAATACTCTTTTTTTGGTGTCTGAGTTTTGTTTTGACAAGCAAAAAAAATCAGCTTAAGTAAATAAAAACAGAATTCCTTCAGTCCTGAGTAAATATGAAATAGAAATGTATCCAAGGTCAAAATTGGTAATTATCCTTTATTTCCTGACTTGACTTTCTCTCCATCCAATCATTTCTTGATTTCTATCAGTCTAGTTTTCAATCCTACCAATCAATTGGAAGTCTAGTAAATGCTAAATCCAAAGACTTTTTTTCTTTTCTTTCTTTTAATGACTTATCCTCTTTGGCCTCTCTGTTGCTTTTGAAACTTGCTTATCCCCATTTCCTGCTTTCTTTGACTTCCTTGACATTCTTCTTGGCTCTTCTTCTGCCTATTTGATAGCTCTTTCATAATGGCTTTGGTTCATAATACTTAGTCCCTCATAATACCAACTTTATTCTTGTATATGTGATGTCTCCCTGGTGGAATTTAAGCTTCTTGAAGACAGGGACTGTTTGCTTACTCTGGGTGCCTAAGCAAATACCTTTTATGTTGGTTGCTGAAAATTATTTAAAAAATGTTTTTGGAATTACTTTATTGTTGATTGTTGCCTGAATTATTTTGCCTCTGTCAAACTGAACTTCAGACAGGACTTCGAGGCTATTTGTATAGTGTCCTGAATTTGTCTCCTTTGTTGGTGGACAGATGAAGGCCATCTGTGTAGGAGGAAATGTACCAATTGTAAGCTGTAAGGCCATTCTTCATGCCTGAACTACCTATTAAGCTGCAAAACTGAGCTAATACTCTTACCACCCCTTACTGCTTGATGGATGTTTGTGGATTCCTTAGCTGCCCTGGCAGTCATGTGGAACAATTACCCTCAAGGGTAGAATCACCACCAAATTTCTTCCAACCCTTCTAATTTTCACAAAGTACAAACACTTCTCTCAACTACAGCATTTCTTTAAAATGCCTATTATGAGATTTCCTAAGAGATATCTATACCTCTTAGGAGATTGTACGTATTAGCTTTGCAATGAGTTTTTCCTACCTTGGTCCTCAACTATCTTGTTGCTTAAACATGAAAAATGCTTTAACACTTAAAGAAACACCATTTGGTAAAAATTAGTTTTACTTAAATACAAATCTTTGGAAAGTGATTAAGGGAAACACATGTGGAGAGGTAGTGTAGTGTAATGGATAAAGAGCTGCTAGCAGAGTCAGGAAGACCTAAGTTCAGGCCTTAAATATTGGCTGATAGACTCTGATAGTCACTTTACTGTCAATGATTTATCTGCATAAGCTTATGGGTGGAATATTTTTCCTTCTTTGTCTCTGCCTTCTGTCTTCCCTCAAGTCTTAGCACAAAATCTACCTTCTGCAAGAGACCTTTCCTGGTTCTCCTCAAAAGCTAGTGTCTTCCTTTGAGATTGTCTCAAGTTTGCTCTGTATAATATCACTCACATATGTATATATGTGTACATTTATATGAGTCTATATACAAAGACTGGGAGATGGAGAGAGACAGACACAGAGAAAGTTGTTCAGTCATTTTTCAGTTGTGTCTAACTCTTCATGACCCCATTTGTGGTTTTCTGAGCACAGGTCCTGGAGTGGTTTGCCTTTTCCTTCTCCAGCTCATTTCATAGCTGAGGAAACTGAGAAAGAGATTTAGGTCACTTGCCCATAGCTAGGAAGTGTCTGAGGCCAGATTTGAACTCATAAAGATAAAACGTCCTGACTTCAGGGTCAGTGCTCTATCCAAAGCACATCTACCTGTCCTATACATAGTCATTTACATGTCTCCCCAAATAGAATATGAGTTCATTGAGGGGAAGGACTCTGTGCTTGATCATATTTATTTAACTCTGAGACAAAAGTTTCAGAACAATTGCTGATCTGCATAGATAGAATTTCCTTTCTGTCATAAACACATGTATAGATATAGAAAAGGGAGTGGGGGAAGAGAGGGGAAGTCTTGATGCATGGAAGCACTTAAACATAAATCATCTTTATATGGAAAATGAATGGACCTATTTATCTGATATAAATCACTGATTCATCCAGGAGTACCAACTTGATTGAGGAATAAGGCTTGGGTTTGTTGGCAAACTATTATGACCATTGCTAACCCAGTGTAGTTATATCAATTCTTCATTGTCCTTATCTCCAGATCAACAAAATATACTGGGTTTGTAGTTTTACATCAGAGTTGGTTTTGTTACATTGTAATGGAAAAATGACCCAAGGTTATTTGTTAGGAGATGTTCTTGAGTTTATTGTGTATTGAATGGATTGCCCATGTTCTATACCAATTTATATGATTGGTATTACAGGAGGGTGACAGGGAACTCCACTACTTTAAATGTACTTAAAGATCCTTTATTATGAGGCACTAACATAAATATTGTTTTATTACTTTAGCCTGAGTTAAATTAAGTCTCTTTTCCTTCATTTGCAGTAGATTGAACAACAGTTCAATTTTAATGAAAGGATTATGCAAACATCTTTCTATTAGTTTTACAATTTCACATAGAATAGGAGAGAGAAGCAATTTCTTGTTCTCAGATCCCAAACGAGTGTGCTGATTTATTGATTGTGTGTGCTTAATCTGGCAGAGGCTTCATGATGGTCGATTTCTGCTGTCCAAATAATGTTGAAGAGTTGGGAAACCATAAACTAAGTGTTAGTGTCTGAAGAAGTTAGAGATCAAGTATCTTTGGTTTTACTGAATAATATTTTAATTAGACTTTGAGACTAATAAACATTTAGAATGTAAAGTAACAGAAGATTTAACTTCCCCAAAATGAAAGAATCATACTGGGGGGGGGGGGAGAGTTGGGATGGGGGAGGTAGTTTTGAGACTCACTTGAATATTTTGAGTCATTTTGAAAGTCATTCTAAGAAAATGATGTTGATGCCTCTATTTCCTGAAGTTTTATACTTACTTTTCATATAGTATCCACTGCAGGCATTTTTTTGTTACTCTAACACATCTGCAGACAAAGGAACTTAGAACTGGTGCAGAGATGTATGAGGAAATTCAAGGAAGTGTTCCTTCCTTTTTATCACGCACACAATCACTTATGTAAAGTTGCCTTTTGAAAGCAGTTCCATTTAATGAAAGATTGCTTTTAGATTGATTTTAAATTTTTCATTCTGTATAGCATCTTAGAATTGAAAGAGGCTTTAAAGGCCGTCCATTCCAACTCATATCTGAAGCAGAAATTCATTTTATAACATTCCCTAGAGGTAATCCAATCATCACTTGAAGCCCTCTAGTGATATGACTCCTTCAACCAAAGTATTTCACTTTTGTACAGCCCAAATTATTAGACAGTTTTTCTTTATACAAAACTAAATTTGACTTCTTTGGTGCTTACAGAGGTTTGTTTTATATATTGATCAAAACAAATTTTATCCTTCTTCCACATGGCAGACTCTTATACACTTACTGCATCTCTCTCTTTTCTTTTCTAAAGGTTTAACACCCTCAATTTTTTAAATTAATATTCATGTGGCACAACTGTTAATCTCACCATTTCAATCATCTTGGTCAGGAAATTCCTCATCTTGTCAATTTCCTTTTCAAGATGTATTTTCTAAACCTAAACACAATGATCCAAATGTAACCCTTGATAGGCTAGAGATGGAATGTTATTTTTCTCCTTTGAAAGAATATGATTATATTAATATAACCTAAGATTGCATCAATTTTTCTTTGTGACTAGGTCATCCTATTATTCTTACTGTGCTTGAAATCCACTAAAATCCTATAAATGTTACAATATGAAATAATTGCTAGTATAGTTGATTTTTAAAAAATTCAAGTATGGATCATTTATTACTATCATATTTCTCTTATTACATTTATTCCATAATCTAGCCAGATGATAGCTTTTTCAGATCTGTATTCTGATTGTTTCATCCATGAATTTGATAAATGTGCCATCTATGACTTTATTTAAGTCATTATTAAGCATGTTAAAAGATAGAAGACCCAGATGAGAAGACTTGAGCAGTCCTCTCTCCAATTTGACATTGATAATGACTATCCTTTTACTCTAAACTTTCAACTGAGTCAGGATCCCTATGTAACTCTCCATCTCATAAAAAACTATCAAGGAAAATTTTGTCAAATATCTTCCTGAAAGCTAGGTATGCTATGGGGATACAGTATGACATAAAGGAAAAGAATGTTGAACTTAGTTCCAGAAGAAGTGGGTTCAAATCTTGCTTCAGCCACTTAAGTGAGATCTTGGGCAAGTGACTTAACCTTTCAATGTTCTAGCTCAATCTTCAAGATTATATAAATTTCAGACAAAGTGGTGACTTGTATTAATAGTGAAAGTTTTTCATCAGAAGCTTGGTATTTCATTTATTCTCAGGTCCTATGACTGTAAACATTCTTCTAATCATCCAGTCTTCTAATCATGTGTGTCTGTGTGTGTGTTTGTGTGTGTGTGTGTGTGTGTGTGTGTGTGTGTGTGTGAGAGAGAGAGAGAGAGAGAGAGAGAGAGAGAGTGTGCTAGCTCTTGGCAATTACTGCTTCCCTTTCTAAGTACTCACAAATGATCTCTTTGATTTGTTATAGAATTGTCAAATTATTGCTCCAAGAACTCATTTCTTCCCTTGTGGAAAACTGAAATATGCCCATCTCTTTTCTTGTAGCTCCTCTTTTTTTCCCCCAGATATTTTCCTCTTACTCCCTTCGGAAATTGCTGCTAATTTACCAGTAATTACATTTCCAAGTTTTATTAGCATCATGGAATATAGTTTTTCTTTTGAGCTTGTGACTTGAACTCACTGGAGACTGATCAAATACTCTCTGATCTCCTGATTTATAAACTGAAATTTCACTTGTGAGGAAATATAATTTTTGTTTGTCTAAATTATATTCAAAATATTCGATGATTTTTCTTTGTTGGATCAATTACAAAATGGTTTTGCTTCATTTGGAAGTCAATGTGTGAAAATATTTAGTCACACTGAATTGCTTCACCTTGAAAGAATAGGTTTGAGAGAAAATTAGGAGTGGTTGGGGATAGATATGCAAAATGATTATTTTTACTTCAATGTGAAAAGAAGTCAAAATGATTTTTTTTAAAGGGGCAAAACTCAAAGACATTACTGCCTCATGAAAAAGTACAGACTCAACAAATTATAGGATCTCAGTGTTGGAAAGTCATCTAGTCCAATCTACCTGAACCAGAACCAACTGTCTAGGTAAATCAATAGTACGCTGAAAGCTCTCATTTTAGGAAGCTTTTCCTTACATAAAACCTCAATAGACAACTTCTCTGCAGCTTTTACCCATTTCACTTTCTTCTTGATTTTTGGCCAAAATAATTCCTCTTCCATGTGACAGCTCTTCAAATACTTAAAGAAGGCTATTAGAACCCTTCTAAAACATTTTCTCCAGGTTCCTTTTAGCCCTAAAAATATGTCTGTCATTTACCCCCCCCCCCAAGGTAGAATTCAAGTTCACTGAGGGCAAGGACTGTTTGGTTTTGATTTTTGCATCCCTAGGTCCTAGCCTAGTTATTTTGTACAAAATGACTGCAAAGTGAATTGAAATCAGTTGAATTCCTGTGAGTCCCTGTTTCCCCAAGTGTAAAATGGGATGAGTCTAAATTATGTCTCAGGTAGCTTCTGGTCATGAAATGATTGATAAGGGTGTTAATGGTAAATATACTTGTTTTCCAATTTTTTGACAGCTGAGAATAATCTGGAACAAAAATGACCAAAATGGTGAATTGATCTGCTACAAACTGTGGAGACAAGACAAATAAACCAAATGGGCAGAAACTAGGCTTTATCTAAATTAAGTCCTATGATACAGTGCATATACAACCATCACAATTTGTTCCTATGCTCCAAATAAATACATGTGACTTAGAATTGGTTTTTTGTTCTCCTAAATCATTCTATTTCTTTAATCAACAAACCAGTGATGATATGCTCTGATTCCATTCATATCTACTACATGAGCAGTAAGTGAGGTGAAGGGGCTTTGTCTCTTGGGTGCTCTGGAGGAGTGGAGTGGTGTGTACTATTTCTTGGTTTAGTAGAGCGGTTGAGTGGTAGAGTGAGTGGCCTTATTCTCTTGCTTGGCCCTGCTTCCAATGTGGGGGAGGTTCAGTGAAACAGCAGGATCCTTGAATAATGGGCCTGGTTCCCTTGCCTGGTCCTATCATTCCATTGCAATGGTGCAACTCTTCCAGGGATCTTTCTTTACATTCTATCACCCCAGCATTTGCAGTGGTTCCAGTGGGGCTCACTATGATATGGACAGATATGGGTTGCTCTTATTTTTGGTATAACTTCCTCTCATTTTCACCCTATGGAACTGTCTTTCATAATGGAGCCATTTTTGCTATGACCCAACCCTCCTCCCTCCAGTTCCTAGAATCTCATCTTTATCCAAGATAAGTAGTGCCTCTATTTTCTGGCGATAATGACTATCAGAAAAGAAAGACTGGTACCTTGGAGGCTCCCATTTGCCTTTTGAAACTCTATGCAGAAAGTTCAGCATTTAAATAGTGTTGAAAAATCACTTAGGCTAAAGAAAGGCAGATGTAGTATAGTAGATGGAGAACCACCTGGGTTCCAGGAAAATCTGAATTCAAATCTTCTGGTTATGTGTACCTGGGCAAGTCTCTTAACTTCTCAGGGCTCTAGGCAACTCTTTAAGTCAAGTCCTGAAACCTGAGGTCCACAGATTTTTGAACTTGGATAGGGAGAAAATTGAATTTTTATTTCAATATATTTGGTTTACTTTATAATCATACACATTCTACTTTATGTATCAGGGAATCCATGACACAAGAAAGGTTAATAATCCCTGATTTAAAACTATACATTTCAAAGATGGCACTGACCTGTGTTAATAGAGGGGATTTTCTCATGCCAATGTTCCCTATACCATCCAGGTCCCATCCCCACTTATACTAATGGCTTTATCAGAAAGGCAGATGTGTTTCTCATTACTACCATTAGGCACCTGGCAGGAGGAATAGTTTTTCTGTGAGCTCACTTGCTATTTTTTTCCTGTGGGAGAATATATCTCTCCTTACCTCCCCAGCATTTTGCCTTCCTTGTTGCCAAAAAAAGACTGGGATGCTAAGTTCTCCTGTTCTGGGGTTGAGTGAATGAAGTACAAATTATCAAAGTTGTACATTCACTCAAGCATTTCCACGGGGATGACTTGGGGGGAAAAAAAGTCTCTGGTATTAAAATAACAGGAAACCGGAGATGGGAGCATTAGAAAGGGGGGAGTAGGTTTTGTCAGCTGCTGATGCCTACACCCCAGCAGAGGACATCCTGAATGTAAGGGTTATTTAAGAAGCTAGGGGGAGGAGAGAAGCTCAGTTAGTTGATTTAGACTAAATAATGCAAAGACAGAGTCATTTTAAGGGACATTATTATTTGTCATTCTCCACAAAGAAGAGAGGGCTCTAGCCTAAAAGAATGAACAAAAAGGTTTCTTTTATGTAAAATGAATGAGAAAAGTTTCCTGAATCTGTTTCACTATTACCTCTTCCCAGGGTTCACTGGGCTCACTTTGGAATCACCAAAATACTAATTGTAATTGAACTCCCATGTAGTGAATACAATAATTATGTGAAGGATTTCTGGGCTGAGGCTCATAGGTTCATGTGCCTTCCTTTAGCCAAGGGCCAATCCATGTGCATGTTCTGCTCACACCATGGGAGGATCACAGTCCAAAATATTTGGTTTCCTCTGATTACCCCTCTTCCAAGTGCATTGATTATTCACCAGTAGGGTCCTAGTTTCTACTTTCAAAATAGAGATTGGATGAATTAGACACAGGGATAAGGAAGCTGCCACTTACCACACAGAATCCAGAGCCATCCAGACACTCATTTGAATTCCCATTACAGTCACAGGGCAAACATTCTCCTGACACAGAGTGAAAATATCCTGTTCCACAGCTCTGAAACACACATATACACAAAATTTTTTTTTAAGTTAATTAAAAGGTCAACTTTAGTCCATACTCTGTAAGAGGAGTAAGAGATACCTTCAAATAATCTTTGCACATTCTCAATAAAACATGTACCCCAATAGGGATCTATCTAATAGACCCTATTCTTGTTTTCTTGAAGTTTTTTTTCATAAGTTGTTTTACTATATTCTCAGATGCCTCATTCTCTCTCTATAAATCTGAGCTTTGATTAGTTTCTTTTTTTTTTTACAAGGCAAATAGGGTTAAGTGGCTTGCCCAAGGCCACACAGCTAGGTAACTATTAAGTGTCTGAGTTCAGATTTGAACTCAGGTACCCCTGACTCCAGGCTGATGCATCCACTAGCCACCCCCTTTTCTTTTTTCTTATTAAAATCATAGGATTGTAGATTTAGAGCTAGAAGGGAATTTGGAATCAATGGAGTCCAATTCCTCCATTTTACAGATGAGAAAATTAAAATTGAGAGATGTTAAGTGATTTACCTAGGGTCACACAGCTGCTATATGTCTGAAGTGGAGTTGAACCTATCTCTTCCTGATTCCAAGCATATGAATGCATATATACATATACACAATATTTTATAAATTTGGATTTCTTTAATTTCTGTTTCTATTTTCTTGGCACTTGAAAAAATTTGGAATATATTTGCAACATATTTCTAACATTTGGAAAATTTGGAATAGGGAATAGGCTCCACAGAGAAGTGTTAAGGATATATCATAATATTTTATTACCTTTAAATTCTTGGGGAGGAAAGGCATTTTTATTAAGGTAGGCTTTTATATTATCAAAGACATAGATATCTATTAACTGCTCTTAATACCCTTAAACCATACCACAGAGATAATGTTCCATTTTATTTACGAAGATTTACTGAGGGAGAGAGAGATTATACAGTTTCCCTCAGGAATTATATTTGGCATATAACCCACTGCTCTCACTCCCCTCTCAGTAACTATGATGTAAACCTATTTCCTCTTGCATTTTCCTCTGTAAAATAAAAACAACTGGTCACCATCCCTAGGGTGTGGGGAAATTTGGGGGCCCACCTCTCAAGCTGGACATGAACAAACCAGAGGAAATCTAATCAGGAGTGATGCACACTTAGAGAATGTAAAAGATGGAAGAAACCTCAGACACTTTCTCAGAATCTTTCAAGCCAGCCTCTTTATTTCACAGATGAGAAAACTGACTCCCTGAAAGGTTATGCAACTCTCCTAAGGTCATAACTAGACAGTTGGGGCTGAGATTCAAACCCAGAAGACCAGAGTTCTTTTTACCCACTTTGCCACAAGATTACAGTATGGGAACCAGCTTTCATTAAGAAAGGACAAAGGAACTGACTTTCAAATTAATATGAAAGAAGACAAAGATAGTACTTATTTGCCATCTACAAGGAGACATTTTATAATTTATATTGGGGAGCCCATTTTCATTTCTATGGGAAATAACTGAGAGGAAACATCTTAAATGATGCAGGAGGCATTTAGGTTAGCAAGAATAAAATACTGACAGAATAACAAATCTATTATTATGGATTATGAATATAACTTGTAGACTTTCCCTTTCTGGCAGTTGTATGAATAGAGATAATTAAAGCCTTGGTTTGACTTGAGCATACAACTGGAAATGGGAAGATGAATTTTATTTTTTAAAAGGATATTTTGATGACTATAATTCAAAATAATTTGTTTTCTTGGTAATCTTTCATATAAGAAAATAATAATAAAATAAGCCTTATTTAATGTACTTAAAATATTATTCTAAAAAAGATTCCATATTCTTCATCAGACTTCCAAAGGGGTCCATGACACAAAAAAGGTCAAGAACCTCTGGATTAGATGACATCTCTATTCCTATGGTTCTATGATGATGAAAAGCCCATAGAAGATTTAGTGGCTCTGTTGTCATTCAGTCAATTCTTTGTAATCCCATATGGTGTTTCCTTGGCAAAGATACTAGAGTAGTATGCCTTTTCATTCTCCATATCATTTTACAGATGAGGAGATGGAGGCAAAAAGGCTCAAGTGACTTGCCCAGGGTCATCTGACTAGGAAATATCTGAGGCCAAAAAAAGTAACTTAGACTCCTAGTCTTGGTACTCTATCTACTTTGCCACCTAGTAACTCAAGGAGGTAAGACTAAAATATCTGTTTTCTCATTCTTGGGATGGGCATGGATCAAAGCTATGTTCTAGGAAGTAGTTGTTGATGAGGACATAACCATTTTATTTCTGAGTGAAAGGTAATAGCACCCTTCAGCTACTATTCCCACTATGGTACACATGGAGGGAGAGAGTAGGAATATGAAAGCCTAATACAACCCTCAACATATCTTGACTGTAGTGTCTTCATTAAAAAACCTAGGGAGACCCTAATTACTAAAGAAGAGTTATTAAAGCTAGTAATTACCATTAAGAATGAACTCTTTCACTTTGATTCTAGAAATTTCTGTTTTACCATCATTCTTAAAATTCTACATGGAATATCAGAATTAGAATCACTGATCACCTAAAAGACAGATAAAAATTAATCTCTTATTAATCTCTTAGCTTTTAAAAATAATTTCCTTTCTCATAAGATCTAAGAATTATTTTCCCTTATAGATCTGAAAAAGATATATGATCCTTTGAAGGTCAAATTAAGTTAGCCCACCTAATTCCAGGATGTTCTAACTGAATTCAACGAATGGTGAACATATGTGTGCAGCTGATGAAACTCAAGATCAGTTACACCAAATAACTTTCAACAATGGAAGAATATGGCACAGTCATCTGTTGGTAGAGAAATTAGTTGTGATGAAGATGAAGCTGAGGCTAAAACACTAACCATGAACTTGGTGCCATTGGAATTTTTTTGAGTTACTTTGGGAGCCATCTAACCTCTGCAAATGTGGATCATCCTTGATTTGTTAGTAGGTAGAAATAGAAACACTTATACTTGTACTATTTACATATAGTTTGAGGATATGAAAGAGAACTTTAATTGACAGATGAACTGATTGCCTTAACTAATAGCTGAGCATCAATCAATTATTCAATCAACCTACCAATGAATATTTATGGTACATTTAATGTTTATTCTTCATTTTGGAAAAGAACCAATGCCATCAAAGGATAATGTCTTGACTTGTTAGTGACTGAATATTTATAGAGCACCACGTACTCTATGACCCTTTTGGATCCAAATGCTATATAAAGAGTAAGACTTCAAATAATTTAATTCCTCACATCTGTCCCCCTTCAAATATTCCAATTACTTCCTCTAGACAGCTCCATCAAATCTAACACCCACTAAATCAACAGAACAATACACAGAAAGACCTGGAGATCAGGATTGGGGGTGGGATGTTCTGTTATATTCCAACTTTTTTGGGGGGTGGAGGTGGAGGGGTAAAGATAGAAAATGATTTGTTGTCTGATAAGACCCTATTGGAAAAAACAGCTTTCCTTATAATTCTTAGATCAGAATTAGGAATTTAGCAGTATTTCTAAAAATTCAAAAAACCAATATATATGTTATGTTTTACAGATTGTTATATTTTTATGTTATAATTTGATATAATTTGATTTGACATATGCTAACAATTTGCTTTGTATCCTCAACCAATGGTTCTGGAGTGTTCCATTTCTTTAATTTTATTTATTGAATTTCTTTAATTTTATTTATTGACTTTAATTTTATTTAAAATATTTACTGATATTTTGTTTTTCCATTGCCTTCATTTCCAGGTATAGCCTCCTCCCACCCCTCTCAAGAGAGCTCTAATAAAGAATAATAAAAGAATGAGGGAAAAAAAAACAGTTCACTAAAATTAACCCACACATTCACTATGTTGGGACTGATTGGGAGCTCCAGTTCCAGTGGGACGAAGAAGAAGAGTAAAGACAATATGATTTCCCACCTTTTCAAAGAAAGATGATTCTTTTTCTCACTTTTTCTTTATGGCTGAGCATTAACATCATAATTACAAAGTATAGATTTTTCTTTGTTATTATTCATACGTTACATTGTTATAGTCATTGCATATATTATTTCCCTTGATTTAGCTATTTTCATCAAGTTCTAATGAATCCTTTCATTTAATTATCTTCCTCATAGTCATTTTTTCTTTTTGTTTTTTTTTTTAGTTTTTTTGCAAGGCCATGGGGTTAAGTGACTTGCCCAAGGCCACACAGCTAGGTAATTATTAAGTGTCTGAGGCTGGATTTGGGCTCAGGTACTTCTGACTCCTGGGCCAGTGCTCTATCCACTGTGATACCTAGCCTCCCCTCATTATTTCTTATGAAACTATAATATTGCATGGCATTCATGTCTTCAATTTTTCCATTTCTTAAATGATGAATGCTGGTTATATTGTCTTTACTCTTCTTCTTCCTCTCACTGGAACTGGAGCTCCCAACCAGTCCCAGGTCCACCATGCCACTTGCCCTCCATAACTACCCCTTTGCCAACTCCCCTTACCTCTTACCTTTTCACAACCCTAACTTGCCTCTGTATATTATCTTTCTATATTAGAAAGCAAGCTCCTTGGAATCAGGGACTATCTCACTTGCTTATTTTTAATTTTCAGCTCTTAGCAAATCTCTTTTACCATAGCAAGTGCTTACTACATGCTTTTTTTTTTCTTCATGCATTGCTTCATCTATTCAAATGAGGGGTTTGGATTAGATGTCTTCTGAAGTCCCTCTCCACACTAAATCTATCATCTGTTATACAAGATTTTGTTTAGTTATTTCCTAATTAATGGACATTTACTTTTCCCTCAGTTCTTTGCTACTTCAAAAGTAGTGTTATAAATATTTTGGTGTATATGGGACCTTTCTTTTTATCTTTGATCTCCCTGGAGAATATGGTTAGTAGTGGAATCTTTAGGTCAAAAGACCTAGACTGTTAAATAGACATTTAAATCACTTTGTTAGCATAACTATAAATTGCTTTCAAAAGTACTTGGACTGTTGACTCAACAACCTTAATTTATTATAAGGTTACTAAATACGATTTCTAGAATTTTGACTTTTGCTTAGTATTTTTATTTTTCTTCTCTGAGATATGGAAGACATTTCACATCTTTGTCTTGACTATGGAAATATTTTTAACTCCCTAAAATAAGTTGCAGAGGCATCAAACCCATTCAAAATTTTAAACTGTTTGATGGCCCAGAAATTAATGTCTTATTCTCCTAAAATTTTTTCTGGCACCTCCCAGCTGATATAATTTCACCCCACATGAAAAACTTTTCCTACCTGGGAGTGTCATTGATTCTTCCATTTAAAAAATATCTCCAGGCACCGATAATTATAGTCATAACTATCTAACTTTTGTAACTTAATTGTGAAAGTCATATTCACAGTCACATATTATGCTGAGAATAGAATCTAAAGCAATTCATCTTTGCTCTGAGTGTATTCAGTTTGTCCATGTTGACTCTAGGCTTATTTAAAAACCTTTGTAAATTTAAGATTAAAACAGAGCTCCCAGAGAACCTTACCTTTTGAGAAGAGCACAACTCTCTCCAATCTATCAAAAAAGCTTGGTAACTGGAAGATTGAGATTGACCTCCAGGCTACGTCAACTCATTCAACTTTCTATAAAAAGCACGGAAGGGTTGAAAACTACTTTAATAAAGGTAGTGGCCACATTGATGAAATCCCAGAATCTTGAAGTAACAATACATAGAAGTTTAACATACACACACACACACACACACACACACACACATATGTATATAAAATATATATGAATTTGTATTTATTTGAGTAATACATACAGGTACCTAATACACATAGGTATATATGTCCTCATATGATTATGTATAGATTATTTAAATATATAATCTATATACAAAACACACTGTTTTTATAAATACATGTATCTATACATGTATACATACATTTGCATATATATATATATATATATATATATATATATATACATAAATAAACTTTGGGTGATAGTATCATAGACTCTGAATGGGAGTGAACAAAGCTATCTTTGTCCAATGTTTTAATTTTACAAAAGAGGAAATAAATCCAGTCAGGTAAAGGGATTTATTCAAAGTCAAAGGAGGAGTAAATGTTAATGCAAGAATTTGAACCTTCATTCTTTGACTACTCATCTATGGGAGGCAAGATTATGGTATACATAATAGTGTATACTTCAGAGGACTGGAATGCATAGGATCATAGATTAAGAGTTAAAAGGGTCGCTAGAAGTTATCTTATCGAACTCCCTGGTTTTACAGATGAATAAATTGAGGCTTGGAGAGATTAAGTGATTTATCTGATTTTATACAGAGAGTAAATATCAGAGGGGGAGATTTGAATTCAGGTTCCCTGATTTCAAATTATCTTTCTACCCTGTCACACTTCTGGGAAGAAAATGCTTTAAGAAAATACACTTAGCAATAATAGCAATATTATACCAATGAATGTGAAAAAGTTAGCTATTCTGATCAAGACTATGATCCAAGAGAATTCCAAAGGAACCATGATGAGAGAGACAGAGAAATGGAGAGACAAGCAGACAGACCCAGAGAGATAATGATATCTGATGAACTCTGAGTGTAGATTGAAGCATATTTTTTCACTTCATTTAAAAAAATTTTTGTTTTTTTGCAACATGACTAATATAGAAATATATTTTGCATCACGTCATAGGCATAATTGATATATTGCTTGCCCTCTCAAAAGGTGGGGAAAGAGCTGGAGGGATGGAGAAAATATGAAACAAAAAATGAATGTTAAGAATTTTTATAAATGTAATTGAGAAATATTTAATGAAATAAATTATATATACATATATGTATATTTTATGTGTATATATAATAATATTATATATATATATATATATGTACACACATATGCATAATACATAAATAGAAAAAGAAAGCAAGAAAAAAAGAATGAAAAGACTGTCTTCAGCATTATTCTATGAAGGAAGTGGAAAATAATCTTATGGTCCTTTACAAATGAAACTAAGTGATTTGCCTGAAATTGTAAGATTAGTATTTGAGGTAGAGGTCCAAATGCAGCTCTCTCAGGTTTAGTGCTCTCTCTCTCCTTTATACTTTTTTTGTTTCTGTTACAAATATGAGAGTTCATTGGTATGAGGATCTTGCTCTTCCAGTATAGATCAGCCGGCACTCTGCAGTTTTTTATAATCTCAGAGAGTTGCCTGGGACACAGACCAATTAACTTGCCCAGGATCACATAGCCATCATGTGCCAGAGAAGTGACTTAAACTCAAATTATTTCACCTCTGGGGCCAATGTTTTATTCACTGTGTCATGCTGCCTCTTGGTAAATAAGTTTAGTTATTGATACGAAGAGCCTGGACTGGAGAGCCAGACCAAGACATTTTACAAACCATTTTCTTCTTGTTCATCTAGAATTTTAAAAGACAAAACTAGAGATCAAGGACAATCCTCAGATAAAACTGATTTTGCATTGTCTTATTCAAGGTAATGAACCACCAAGTCTTACATTTTTCATCAATAGTCAGCAAGTGAATTCAGAAGAAAAAATTCAGTAATGATGTGAGCCCCTGCATATTGTGGTTTCATTTGGCTGGATGTTGGGCTCTCTTGGCTGATTTGTTTGAAATCTGGAGAGAATTATCCATGTATATCCTCCCTCCACTCTCTAGTTCTTGCTTGCATAATTACAAATTCCCCAATTTCAAAGGCTGAGGCTTTAGAGGCCAAAAGAAATTCCACTATTGCTTGATTGATTTTTTCTTCCTGTACCTAGGAGAACTGTTTCAAATTCTTCAACAGTTTATCCAGTTCAAAAACTTCCTCCCCGCTGAAGCTACACACTCACCCCCCCCCCACACACAAACACACACAAAGATTTGTTTATTTTCAAGATTGAAGGGGGAATGTTGTAAAAATTCCTAAAACTATAACAATAGTGTGACTCTCTCTTCAGATTCTTCAGAATTGTATACAAACCTCACCTAAACTTGGGGGGAAATAAACCTCTGTTCTTAGAACAGTTTGTGTTTGGATTCCAGCTGCTTCTTCTTGGCTTTTGGGGTTGATGTTTTTTCTTGTTTGTTAATCTTCCCAGATCTGCAAGGAACTGGTGAAAATGAGATCATAGCTTTTGAGCTAGTAGAGCATTAGAAGCCAGCTAATTCAATCCTTTCCTTAATAGCTGAAGAAACTGAGGTCTGGAGACCTCAGTAAAGTCTCTTACTCAGGATCACCTAGGCTGTATGTTATTGGTAAAGATGGAAACTTCAAATATGGGACTTCTGACTCCAAATCTGAGGTTCTTTCCACCATCCCATGCATTACTTCTGTGTTTATGATTTTTTAATAACTTCTTTATGAGTTTCCTTCACAATGCATTTAAGTGTCTTGTTTATATGTGAGGAGGCAAAAGTTGAGAAAAGTAAAATTACTTGGACCAATTCCCTTGGTGTGTGATAGGTTCATTCTGATTACAGGCAGGAGACTGCATACAAGTAGAGAGACAACAGGGCTCGGTGAAGAGAGAAGTGCTCTTGGAAGCAAAAAAAAACCCTGGACTCAAGTTCTATCTGATGGAATAGTGATTGAGTGACCAAGATTAATTCACTTAAATCTCAATTCTTCCATAAATTTTCTAAAATTATATATTGCAGAGAATGTAACTATTGTTATAGTTTTGTATTTTTCCAACATCCCCCCTTCAGTGTTGAAAATAAAGGAATTTGTGTGTGTGTGTGTGTGTGTGTGTGTGTGTGTGTGTGTGTGTGTGTGTGTGTGTGTTTGTGGAACTCGCTATATCAATTAAATCAAAGTGCCTATTAAAAATGTTATAAATTCTTTGAGGGCAAAGATAGTTTTACCTTTAGACTTTTTTATCTTCAGTGGTTTGAATAGGATATGAGTCTAATGAATAATTTTCAGACTGTGTTGTGCTTTTTTTTTTAATAAGGTGAGAGGAGGTATGTGTGACAAGGTCAGACTTGTGCTTTAGGAAGACAAATTTGAAAGCTGTCTGAAAGAGGGCCTGGAGTAGACAGAAGCATGGACCAGCTAGCTATCATAATAATCCAGATGTGAGATGATCTCGAAGGGCCTGTACCAGGGTGGTGACAGAGATAGAGGAGATAAGGGAGCATTTATGTAATACTACAAGGGTCAAATGAATGAGATTTGGCAATGATTGGATATAGAAGATGAGGGAATGGGGAATTAAGGATGATTCTAGGATTCTGAAACTGGGTAACTACTGTCCCTTTTCATCATATCATTACACTGCCATCTGGTTTAACTTACATATTTTTCTCACTTTTTGGTCTAAAATCATAACATAATGTATCATTTACCAACATATTACTAATCTGAAAATTGAGTCAAGATCAAATTGAGTTTACTAGAGAAAAAAGCCATAAAAAGCTTTTCTGGGAAAAAGAAAAGGTTGTACCACAAAATTTCATCTAATTATTCAGTCATTTATCTTTCTATTCATCTTTGTATTTACTTATCTATCCATCTATCCATCTATTAATTTATATATTTTACTTATCTGTTTATTAATGAATGAATGGATTAAGTAATTACAGAAAAGTGATATGACCAGAAGTTTGCATAAAGTAGATTATACTGTTGATGAGAGTTTGGAATGAGGTTGAAGAGTCAGGATGACCTGTAAGATTATCTCTAGTGGACTTAGATGGGTCTAATAATTGATTACCTATAAGAAGACAGAGGAAGGGATGCTTCAGAGATAAGCTCAAGGCTTTGGACCTGGGAGGGTAGTAGCCACAGGTAGAAAAATAGTGAAATCAGAATAAGAAGCAGATTTAGCAAGGGAGATTACAAGCTTGATCTTGGATATGTTAAATTTGAGGTTACAGTGTTGCTAAATGAATAGAGAGAGCTGGCCTTAAGATCTGAATTTATGCCCTTTCTCTGAAATATATTGGCTGTGTGATGCTGGGCAAGTTACTGAATCTCTAAGTACTCCAGAAAATTCTACAAAACTATAAGTTTTGAGGAATGAAGGCCTTCACTAGTAGAAGGAGAAGTTTACTATAACAATGAAATCACGAATCAGATTCTTATTCCTATCTTAAGTTTGAGGTGGTGATGGAACTGTACGTTGCTCTAGAAATATCTAGAGATGCTGGTCTTGAGTGAAGAAGTAAGGGTAGGATTGAGAGGCATGTCTGATAGTGGATTTCTCTCCTCTTTTTTTATCTCATATATCCATGCATTGGTTTAGAAGAGACTCATTTGCCTTTTTGACTCATCTTTGGATGTTGTACATTGGGTTCCCAAGGTCTGCCTGGTCTATAAAAGTAAGATCTTGGGAAGTGACTAATATGACCTTGACAATGGATTATATCTTGCTCATTATTTCCACAACTTCCTTGTTATTCAACTAATACAGGGTTAGTCATAATATAAATGAACAAAATAGATTTTCCTAACACTTAGTTATTTTTCTTTTGCCACATCACAGAAGTTGGTATTTAAATGGTTCCATCAACAAAGTCTTTTATGGATTTGTCTTGGGAGCCTATTAAAGGAGAGAAAATGTGGCTTCAGCTCCTGGATTTCTGTATACTTGTTGTTGGATACATCATATCATCTCTCTGAGACTCAGGTTCCTTATCTATAAATGAAAAAAAAGGGGATCCCTTCTGGGGGCAACGAGGCAGTGTATCAAATAGAGCACTGGGTTCGGAGTCAGCAAGATGGATCTTCTTGAGTTTAAATCTGGCCTCAGACTCTTACTTTCTACGTGACTCTAGTCAAGTCTCTTAACCCCTTTGCCTCAGTTTTCCCATCTATAGAATGAGCTGGAGAAGGAAATGGTAAAAACTTCTCTAGGATCTTTGTCAAGGAGACCCCAAAAGGAGTCATTAAAAGTTGGACATGAGTGAAAGGACTGAATAACAATAGATCCCTTCCAGTTCTAAATCTACTTTTTTATAATATAAATTAAGATGGCATATAAATATTAGTTTATTTTGTTCAGCTCAATGAGTATTGGTTGAATACCTTCTAAGTGCTTAGTACCAAGTCTTTGGCAGTGATTTAAAAAGTTATTTACTATAAAATTCTCCTTTTAAATAAGAAACTGATGTTCAGAGAGCTGTTGAATAACATGCCTAAAATCACACAGTGAGTTAGTGGTGCAGATAGAATTCAAACTCATCCTTCCCTGTCCATGTATAACATTGATTTCAATTTTATTATTTTCATTTCACATATTCAAAAACTTTAATAAAGAGCTAATATTTACTTCCTGGACATATGAAATTAGAACTATCTGGAAATAAAGCAGGAGGTTTCCTCTCTTCAGTTTTCTATTAATCTATGATATTTTTCTAATGATTGATATGGAACCTTCTTCCATCCTGTTGATTCAGCCTTCCATACACAGTCCAGAATGGGATACATCCCATATCAACTCACTCCTAATCCCAAATTGAGAAATTTAGGAAAAATTTCAGTTTGTCAAAGTTCAAAATAAGTGAAATGTGATGAGGTTCAGGTGGCAGTGGGATAGGGATTAAGTTGTAAGAGGAAAAGGAATAAAAGTATTTAAGTATTTTTAAAGCACCTATACAGGTGCTTTGTACTTATACAAAGGCTCATTGTACTTTCTTTACATTTATACTCAAATTTGATCCTCACAACAATCCTGGGAAGTAGATACTATTATCCCCATTTTATAGATGAGAAAATTGAGGTTAAGGGATTTGTTCAGGGTGACAGAGCTAGTACAAAAATGAATCTGTATTTGTATGAAGAATCTTCCTGATTCCAGACCTAGCCACTGTGTCATCTAGCTACTTCTAGTGCAGTAGGTACACTCAAGGAGGATATATAAAAAAGTTTAAGACAGACCCTACCTTCAAACACCTTACAGATGATTATTGGAGACAAAACATAAATATGTAAAAATTTAAATGGCAATACACCCCTAAAAAGCAGGTATATATATATATATATATACACACACACACATTAGTTGTTAAATGTAAAGGATATTTAGAAATCTATAGAGACAGTAAAGAAAAATCTTATAAAGCTCTGGGCAACTATATGGGGAAGTGTTTGCTTAAACATAACAGGAGTGAATTTTAGGAAACTATAGACAGAGTTCAGGTGGTTATGGAATTAAGGTTATGGTGACCATCAAAAATATGCTTTCAGTTTGAGGAGGGAAAGAAGAGTGTTAGGGCATCTGAAACCTATATTGAGAGGTATTTCTCAGGAACCAGGGAAACTAAGACAACATTCTGGTATTAGATTGCAATGTACATGTAAAAGTAAACTAAAGGAAAAAAGAGAGTAACCTAAAAGGTAGTTTTCAGATTTGGAGGTAAAAAAGAACTGGGAAGAGGCCAAACTGAATTTAGAATTTTTAACTGAGTCTGTTCCTCTTTGGAAAATATGAATAAATGATTCTCAAAAGAATAATCATAAAATGTTAACAACCATATTAAAGATTACTGAAAATCATTCATAATAACATGAGAAATGAAAATCAGAATAATCCTGAGGTTTTACCTTTCATAGGGCAAAAATGACCAAAGATGGTCAATGTTGAAAAGGCTATGGAAAGGCGGACTAATGCAGTATTAATAGAGTTGTGTATTGTTCCAACCATTCTGGAAAGCAATTTGAAATTATGCTAAGAAAGTGACTGAAATGTTCATTCTCTTCAATCCAGAAAGTCTATTCCATGGCATATAGCCTAAAAAAGTCATTGATTAAAAAAAAGAATATTGAATTTTATGTGGAATAAAAGCACTAGAATATAAGTTGATGGCCAATGATTGAAGAATGGCTGAACAAATTGTGACATGAATGTAGGATAAGGTTTTGCTGGCAATAGTGATTTCATTGGCATATGCATCTTTTTATACTAATACAGGTGGCGATCTCTTTTACAATCTTGGCTGTCTTAGATAGAGTGCTGAGTGGTGAAAGAACTTGTCTAGTCATGCATCCGAATATTGTACTGAGAGGAAAAAATTTAGGTGATGAATATAGAGAAGGATTGGAACACATAGAACTGATATAAAGTGAAATAAATAGATATAGAGAAATAATATATACTGTACATGCCCTTCAAAAAGTGTGAATGGAAGAATAATAGCAACAAAGCCATCAAAACTGAATGGTATGAAATTATAGCAACAAAATTTAGTCCCAAAGAAGAGATAAAAAACTGTACCTCTACTCTCTTCTTTTATAGAGGTGGGGAATTTGGGACATAGAACATTGAATATAATATTGTATTTGCTTAATGTATTGATTTGTTTTATTGAACTGCTTCTTTTTCTTTATTTTTAGTCTTTGTTATAAGGGAAAGTCCCCTGGAAGTGGAAATGGATAGGGATATATGCTCTAAAAGCAAAAGAAAATAATTTATCCATAAAAATATGAAAATCTTAATAAATTTGGATATATCCCATTTCCTAAAAATTCTCTCACATTGTAGAAAATAATTCATAATCTTTAAATAACTTACTGATGTAAAAATGGGGGGGGATAGATAGAGTACATTGTTGAATAATAGATTATAGAACTAGAAGTGGCATTGCAGTCCAAACCTCATTTTATAGAGGATATTAAGACCTGCATAGTTGGTGATATCTTTATTTATATTATACCAAGTATCAGAGTAGGAATTCAGACCAAAATCCTTTTTTGACTCCAAATCCGGTGCTTTTCCTACTATATCACAAATGACAAATTAAAGGCTAAGAATATCAGAGATGCTGTCTTTGATGGGGAAATGCCTTCTTCCTTTGGGTATGGTGATAGCAGAAAGTAACATAAGCAGTGATCATAAACCATTGAATGAGACTTTTGTGTTGGGATCTGCTTTGTACAGTTTCATCACAGATCCAAGCCTAGGAGAGCCGAACCTGCTCTGATTAGTCAGTAAGTTTCTGTTGGATCCATTGAATGATTCCCTGTACTTCCATGAAGTAGAAGGATTGAATTTGTGCTGAATGTTAAGTATTATGGTTATTTCCACTCTCTTCTTCTCTTTGTTTCTTGTCTTTGGTCAAGAGATCCCTCACATTTCAGGGTTGCCTTTTTTAATTTTTCAAAGTACAATTTTGAAAATAAATTTATTTTACAATCACAATAGTTTTATGTACTGTACTAAAAGCTTGGGTCAGATTTTAATATAAAAGTATAATTCTTTACAATATTGTTTTTATCTTGAAGTCAGTGATTACAAAATTGTTTTTTCAAATGTATTTCAATCATGTCCAATCCTTCAAGATTCCCTTGAGGGTTTTCTTGGCAAGATACTAGAGTACTTTGCCATTTCCTTTTCTAGCTCATTTTCCAGATGAGGAAACTGAGGCAAACAGGGTTAAGAAACTTGCTTGGGGTCACACAGCTAGTAAGTATCTGAGGTCAGATAAATCTTGATTCTAGGCCCTGTACTCTGTCCACACATAGCTACCAGAATGCTCAAAAAGAGAACTTCAGATTTGTGATGAGACTTCCTTCCTAGGATTACAGATCTAGGGATGGAAAGATTAGAAATCATATAGTAAAACTGCTTTATATTTTACACATGAGGAAACTAAGACCCAGAGAGATTAAATTGAAATAGATACTAATTAGTAGAGTCGAAATCTGATGTCAAGTTCAACCTTCCAAAATCATTATAATTTCTATTTCCATTTTCTCTTGCATTTTCTAGTGCATGATTCTGTTTTATAGCTCTAAGTTTAGACTCAGGTGATCAGGATCTCTTTATGTTTTTCTGTCCTTGGATCTTTCCAAACCTCTGAATTATTTCATTTTACTTAGTTGTAATGACTCTCAAACATGCCAAACCAACATAATAATTGTGTCCCCTTCCCCCTTTTTAATCTTACCGAACTTTACTCACATTTTATGTAATTTTTCTTTATCTCTAGTGATCTCTCTGGTTCTTTTGGAGTCAACTGGCAGTAATTACTTTAAAATTAATTCTTCAGTGACAGGATAATTAGATATTTAAGTAGTCTCAATAGGGGATATTAAATAATTAGAAAGTAGTCTAAAAGAAAATTCTTTTATAAGACCTATATTTTTGGGTAAAAATGATAGCTAACCTTCTGGTTATCACTTTGTGGTTTACAAAGAAATTATATTCATTGATATGAATGATAGAACATTTGAAATAATCCATCTGGTAATAGAATTAGTTTATTTTTAGGTTTATTTTAGAATGTTTCTAGGACAGAGAAAAAAATGTAGAATATTAGATAATCAAGACACAGAAGCAATTAGACGAAAAAGCCAAGTATTTCATAAACCCAAGCACACAATTCATTGGGAAAATGATGAATTCATAAGAAAGCAGTTTGCAATTTGGCAGGAAGTAAATTTAGACTAGCAATCTATTAAAAGTTTGAAATGTATACTTAATTTAAATACATGTTCACATTAAAAAAGGGATAAAATTTTCATTTCTGTGATTGGGGGAGAATTTCAAAACAAAAAGGAATAGAAGTTATCTTAAACAGACAATTTCAATTTCATTAAATTAAAAATGCTTTTGTGCAAACAAGATGAATATATCTAGAATAAGAAGATAAACTATTGAGTGGGAAAAATCTTTGTACCTAATATTTCATAATATATCTAAGATTTATAGAGAATTAATTAACATGTGTAAGACTAAAAGCTAATCCTTAATAGATAAGGGAGAAGAAGATAGGAATAAATAGATTTCAAAGGAAGAATTGCAAGCTATCATAACTGAGGTTTTACTCATGCTTATCAAATTTGAAAAAATGATAAGATATGTAAATAGTCTGGGTGGAAATGGTTATGGGAAGAAAGGAACATTTTCTTGTAGCCAAAATACAGGGAATCAACTCTTGTGAAATTGAGGGAAAGGTTATTAATGCAAATGCTTTAGCACATATCTTCTCAGCAATGAAGTCTACTTGGAAATGAAAGTTTCTCCATCAAAATCCTTTCCTATTGACTAACCTTTGCCCCAAACAACTCTGAATTCATTTTGTACACATTTTTGTTTGTATCTGTTCTCTCCTCTGATAGAAAAAAAATTCTTGGAGGGCAGAGACTGGTTCAGATTTGTCTTTGTTGCCCATCCATTAGCATAGTGTTTGGTGCTTAGTAGACACTGAGTGCTTGTTGATTAATTTACAATTATGCATGAGTGGCAGCTAGAAAGTGTAGTAAACAGAGTGCTGGGTCTATAGTCCTGAAGGCCTGAGTTTACATCAGGCTTCAGATACTTGCTAGTTGTGTGAGCCTGGGCAATTCACTTTACTTCTATCTGCCTCAGTTTCTTTAATTGTAAAATGGGAATAATTATAGAACTCTACTTTGAATTGTTCTTGTCAGGCTCAAAAGAGAATATTTGTAAAGTGCTTACCAGAGTGGTTAAAACTTAATATGTATATAATAAATTCTTTTTATTCTTTTTACATTTTAGGAAGGCAATAGGGTTAAGTGACTTGCCCGAATAAGTATCAAGTGTCTGAGGTCTCATTTGAACTCAGGTCCTCCTGACTCTAGGGCAGGTGCTCTCTCCACTGCACTATCTTGCAGCCCAAAATGTGATAAATTCTTGTTCTTTTCCTCCCTCCTTCTTCATTAGAATCTTTTCCTTTCTACGAGTGGCTCTGATGGACAAACTTATAGAGAATTTATCAGTTTACACATTCAAGCTCATTCTGACCATGGGGTACACTTTTCATTCCTAGTTCTTTCAACCAACCCTCAAAGGTGATAACATACTTGCTCATCTTCATAGAAATATGTATACTTGCAGTCACTCTCAGACTCTAACCTTACCCTGTCTTAAGCATTGTATATAGTTGAATATTTTGTTCTCTTCTCTGTATAGAGCATGTATGCGCAATTTACATGCATTGATGTCAATGTCTTCTTTTGTACAAGGCATATTTTCAGTGAAGCCATAATGTATAGTGGATAAAGATTGATCCTGGAAGGAAAAAATATTGGGTTCAAGCTAGGTGGTGTAGTAAATAGGGTGCTGAGCTTAGAGTAAAAAAATCCAAATTCAGACATTTACTAGTTGTGTGATTTTGGGCAAGTCACTTAACCCCATTTGCCTCAGCCTCCTCATCTGTAAAAGGAACTGGAGAAGGAAAAAGCAAACTGCTCTAGTATCTTTGTTGAGAAAACTTCAAACGAGGTCCTGAAGAATCAGACATTGATGAAATATTTGAAAAATAAGCTGCTTCTGATACATGACTGTGAGATGATAAGCAAATCACCTAGGCTTTCAGAACTTCAGACTATATAAAATTATAAATTTGCAGAACTGGTAGCTGTCTGCCTTGGTTCAGGAAGTTTCCACGGTAGTAACTCCCTATATAAATGAATGTAGAGAATAAAAATAGAGGTCTGGGTTTTTGTTTTTAAAGGAGAGGCATGGTTCTTAGGGACTGGAATCATAACTCTTCTTAAGAATATAAACAGCAGAGGCAGCTAGGTGGTGCTGTGGAGAGAGGACCAGCCCTGGAGTCAGGAGGATCTGAGTTCAAATTTGACCTCAGACACTTAATAATTAATAGCAGTAAGACCTTGGGCAAGTCCCTTAACTCAATTGCTTCATTAGAAAAAACAACCAAAAAAGGAGTATATAGAGAAACTACAGGGTTTAAGATAAGTTTTTTGTTTTTACTGATTTGAGTTGATGCTTATTTCTTTACATATTGAACAATAAACACCTCTGAACTACCTAAAACTATTGCCTTTCACTCTGGAATACTAGGGATAAAACTCAAACTTTGGTAATGTTTTTAAAAACAAAACTTATCCTTCCTTCTTTTTTTTTTAAAGGAAATGGGATAGTATGGGAGTAAAGTATTTTAAGTCAGATGGTGCTAATGTGTTAATTGGTTTGATTGAACTTTGTTTTGTTTTACAAGAATGTTTGTTGGGTAGGGGAAGGGCAATGGTGTATTCCACAAAGAATGAGAAATAACAGCAAAAGACATTAGCTGAGTGTGGAAGCATTCTCATGCAGTCCCTGCACTTTGGAGGCTGAGGCTAGTCCGCAGCCTGAGTTGAGGAATTCCGAGTTGAATTTGGTACATTGCGTGTTTAAGATGATGAACCCCTCAGGGCAGATCTAGCAGGCTGTCTATGGAAAGTGACCCAAGTTAGAACTTCTGTGCCCATCAGTATTGGGATCACCCATAAGTGATTGTTGCACTTCCAGCCTGGATGAAATAGGGTGATGGAAAAGAATCTCATAAAAAATGAAAACATTGCTAAAATTGATTAAAAAAACCCAACAACTTTTTTTTTAGAAGACAATTTTAGCTCATACACTTGAAAGCTTATTAAGAGATTAGAATCTTTTCCAAATAGAAATAATCTTATTGTAAATACACCAATAATACCACAGGCTTAATCTTTCAGAGATGAAAACCATTATCATCATCATCATAATCTAGAGATATTAAATTCCTCGAAGTCAGGGATACTATATTATTAAGCTTTATATCTCCTCCAGTACCCAACTAACCATTGGGATTTTGAATCTAGTGGATGGTCAATAAACGGTCACTGTATGAATGTTGAATCATCATTGAAAATTATTTATTTGCCTTCCTTGGCATTCCTGCTCCATAAGTCATGAAACAAACTTTTAAAAGATAAAATTCTCATAATCCTCAAATTTGCAAACTCCAATAAACACTGACCTGTATCTGATCAGGGATCTTCTCTACAACATTCCTTCAAGCAATCATTCTGACTCTTCTTCTAACCAAGGGCAAGCTCCTACCTCCATGGAAGCCTGGTATTTTTGTACAGGTCTTTTTGTTAGGAAGATTTTCTTTATGTCAAATCTAATTCTACTTCTCTATAACTTCCATCCTGCACTCCTAGAGGGATGCACACTGGCGCCAAAGAAAACAAATCTCTTCTCTCTTCCATATGAAAGTCCTTCAAACCTAAAAACTCTCATATCCTCTCTCTTTTTTCCTAGGATCTCGATCTCTCTCTCTCTCTCTCTCTCTCTCTCTCTCTCTCTCTCTCTCTCTCTCTCTCTCTCTCTCTCTCTCTCTCTCTCTCTTGTTTTTGCAAGGCAATGAAGTTAAGTGGCTTGCCCAAGGCCACACACCTAGGTAATTATTAAGTGTCTGAAATTGGATTTGAACTCAGGTACTCCTGACTCCAGGGCCAGTACTCTATCCACTGCACCACCTAGCTGCCCTGGATAAATATCTCTTGTTCCTTTTTCCACCAATTCTCAGATGACATAGTCTTGAGTTCCTTCTCAGCACTGGTAGCCCTTCTCTGAATTGAATTTTTCTTGCTATATGGCTTGCATTCTACTTTGTCAATGTCTTGCTATAATATAGGACCCAAACTTGAACACAATGCTCTGGATGGGTTCCGACTGTCTGGAATTTCATTACTTTCATTTTGTACACCTTTTAACTCTAATTGAAAATTAAGATTAAAGTAGCATTTTTTTGGCTGCCATGTTACACTATTCAAGTTTGTTTAGGAAATCAATAGCTGCTTTAAATTGCAATAAGGATAATACTATCTAACATTTATATAACTCTTGGAAGTTTGTAAAGAAATTACATACATTATCTCCTGTAATCTTCACAACAATTCTATGAGGTAGGTACTTTTATTATGGCACCTTATTTTATGGATAAAGAAAATAGAGCTGAAAGAGATTAAGATTTGCTCAGGGTTAATAGAGCTACTAAGTAAGTGAGGTAGGGTCTGAATTCAAGTCTTACTGTCTCTATGTCTAGCTCTTGCTCCACTGCACCACTTCACTGTCTTGGAATAGAAAACTTTGCTCATGAGGCTCTTGCTATTAATTATCTTGCTGTGTAGTACTTAGGGACAGCTAAGTAGTATAGTGAATGAAGTACTTGACCTGGAGATAGGAGAGACCGAAGTTTAAATCCAGCCTGAAACATTTACTGGCTGTATGACTCTGGGTAAGTCACTTAATATCTTTTTACTTCAGTTTTCTTATCTGTAAAATGAGGATAATCAGGGTTGTTATAAAGATCAAATGAGATAACAATTGTATAATGGCACATAGTATGTACTATATAATGCTAGCTAAATACATATATGTATCTATAATTTATACTATTAAAGAAAATAATTCATTATTCATATTTTTAAAGTCTTAGCACTTTTGAGCTGAAACATCCAACAATACAAATATGTGATATCCCTCAGCAAGTCCACCCTCATTAGGAGCTAGCCTGAAACCATCTGGAAGTGAACTTCTGTATGCATGATACTTTGCTTTCTCCCAGTTGGAGGGATTTGACAACAAGGTCTGAGAGAGGATGCCCCTTTGGAGGGACTCACTAATGTGCTTGCAGGTGTTTCCTCCTGTTATTTAGAAACAGATGTTTGGTCAGGTACAGTTTATGACAACAATTAACATTTTTTTCAGATATCTGTCCAGTTCAAGCTGACAGGGGAAATTATAACTCATAAATTACAGCAATAGAATGACAACTGCATAGAGGTAAAACCATTGCTAATAGGATTCCAGGTTCTTTTGGAAAACAAAAGAAAATGTGACATTCTGTACAATGCTTTTGCAATTCCTTCCTTCTTTACTATGTTGCTAGGTTTAAAACAACAAATAAACCATGGACTACTAATATCTGAGTGATCTTAATCCTTGGTCTAAATTTATGAATTCTAATTCCAGTTCGATGTGAAACACCTTGGACAAGTCACTTAACCTCAAATTTCTTTCTTTAAAATATAGTCTATGGAATGGCAATGCATTTCAAGGAGTCAAATGTTACTACAGTAAGCAGTCTAAAATTACACATTTATTATATGCTAGGGGACTCCAGTGACAAGCCTATCAAAAATGAAATGGTTGTTTGAAACATTCAGATGATTTACTACTTTGAACTTTGAAAACTTTTGAAACCAATAACACTTTTTTAAATAAGTTGAATAATGCTGATTGGATTTTTCAGATAATTTCTTAATGATCAGAATCTATTTTTGAGAATTTTACATGGGCAGAGGTCTTTTTCCTTATCAGTTTTTCAATTTCATTCATCCAATTGCCATTTATTAAGAATTGTAAGATGTATAAATTTAGCAACTTCTCCTTTCCAAATAATTTTATTCAATCTGTGGTAGAGCCTTTTGAGCTTGTATTGGTCTGTTCAGACATGGCTATACTTAATGTACCTTGACCCCAATATAGTTATGCCATTCTGGTTCTCTTTGAGAATGAAAGGGGCAGCTAGGTGGCACAGTAGATAGATCATTGGTCCTAGAGTCAGGAGCATCCAAGTTCAAATCAAGCCTCAGATACTTGACACTTTCTTACTATGTGATTCTGGGCAAGCCATTTAACTCTTCTTGCTGAGAGAGAGGGAGAGAGAGAGAGAGAGAGAGAGAGAGAGAGAGAGAGAGAGAGAGAGAGAGAGAGAGAGAGAGAGAGAGAGAAGGACAGCACCAACTAACCAACCAAAAGTATTTAAAGATTCTAAAGCATGCTAAGCTGCAGGTAGAACTAAAATGACTGATCATGTGTCAACATTGAAGTCCATCTGGTCCAACCCTTACCCAGACAAGAATCCACTTGGCAACACACCTCACAAGCAGATTGTGCTCTGAACCTTTTCATTGCTCCTAATTCTGCCCTTTGAGAAAAATAATAAAAAATCTCCTAACTCTTCCTCTTGAAAGTCCTTAAAATATTGGAGATAATTATCATATCCAATCATATCCCATAAGTCTTTTCTTCAAAAATGAGCATAACTATGTTCCTCAATAATCCTCAAATGGCACATTTTTTGACTCAACCATATCTAATCCTATTTAGACCATTTGCCTCCTCTGAAAGCTTTCTTGATTATTTCTATGTTATCCAGAATTTAAACACAGTATTCCAAAAATGGCCTTGCTAGGACAGAGTACTATCACTTCTCTAATCTTGCATGTTTTTATTGTTCAGTCATTTCTAACTCTTTGTGACTTCTTTTGAGATTTTCTTGGTAAAGACACTGGAGTGGCTTGCTTTTATGATAGTTTTGATTGAAAGACAAAGTAAAATCTCTCCCATCTAACCTCATCCAATCTTCTTTTTTCCCTTCCCCTTTCAGATTATATTTGAAGAAAAGGCTGTGTATATTTCCTAGGCATTTATCTCTCCAATTATCATATTAATAAGGCATTTAGTCAGAGGTCCTATATAATCCTTTCCAATTTAAATCCTCATCCTTGTGCAATTTTAAATTGATTAACTATGTAAAAGCAGCATTTTCCTCACCCAGAATTTTGTAGTTAGATTTTCTGACCACATCTTCCTACTAGAGTCATTTCTCTGTAGCATTTAAATTTTTTGAGAAATATTTGCTGACCAATTATATTTGCAATCCTATTATAGCATTCCCTATGCCTTCTTCTCCTGTACCCTAACTTTGATGGGGTAGAGATGAAAGAAGATTTCTGTAAATGATAGGGTTGAATAAAATAATTTTTGAGGTGCCTTATAGCCTTACAGAAAATTTTGGTAACTATAAATTTTGTGTGTAAGAGCTACAAAATATACTTTGTCATTCTAACACGGATTTGAAACAAAAAGTGACAGTTGACAATGTTTGATTTAAAGCAGTTTTGTTATCTATTACTTGAAGAAAAAAAAAACTGAAAATACAGTTAATAAAAATCTTCAGTTACAGATGTTTCCAGACCCCTTTCCGGAGCCAAGAAAACAGAATACCACTCAGCAACAAGCCCAGATTTAGAGATGGGATTGGTTCCAATATAAACATTTCTCAACTAGGCATTCACCATAAAAGTGCACATTCAGTTTTTCCATATACAGTGGGAAAGACAAAGCCTTTAGCTTAAAAGGCACTCCCTTTTTCTCCCATACAGAAATCCTCCCTGGTTTGGTCCTCTGGTGAAATATCTGTGTACTGTTTATGACAGGCTATTGTGTTCAATTCTTTCCCAGACAAGACAAGAACAGTGAAGTGTGCCCATGATCACGACCAGAAAGTTTGGCATAGTGGTAACTTAGTAACACATCCTGTGTCTTCTCTCAGGATTTCAAGAATTTTTTTGGTGCTTCTTCCTCCATAGGAAGTGCTGATAAAATGAAACAGAGTATTTATTTCTATGACTCAAAACAAGAGGTGATATCCTTTTATTCATTGACAACTTACTTCCTTTTAACGGAATCTTCAATAGGTTTATTTAAAAAATAATTCAGTTCACATTTAACTTTAGATAATAGAAATCATATATTTACTCTAAATTTGAAAATGAATTTTATCATTTAACATGAAGAATAGTGCATTCCTTTTCACAAATGGCCATCTGTTGACATGAACTTGTCTATTATAGTATCTAGTTAGGGGGCAACAAGGAAATTAGCAGACAGTACTAAAGATGCAAAAGGAAAGAAAAACATTAATAAAACATTAAAAAACAGAACAGAAGTGGATTCATACTGGGAAAATTTGTCCCTTATGTTTGATTGAAAATACATTCAAAAATAGGTAAAAGAAGTTCATGGATTCATTATAAGTCTTTCCTTTTGTTCTTTGTACAATAGTTGTTGATCTGTTTGTTGATGATGAAGTTCATAATAAAGAAGAAAACATATAGAGAATAAGACATCAGGGTACTTCAACATGACAGGTATGAGTTATCTTTCCACTTGTCTTTACTATGATTAAGCCTCTTCTGCATGATTCCTTTGATTTTGGGGAGCTACTGTGCTAGGTTTATGGAGAGAAGGATCTAATGTAAATCTTTTCACTATACCTTTCGTTAAATACTTTTATTTTGAAAAACAAAGAAATGAACATATGCAGTATCCAAAATAGTTCATGAATTATTTCTACTGTAGTTATTTTCCTTTGATTCTCTGTTTTGTTTATTCATTTTCAAAATTGTATGGACATTTCTTCTTTTTCTATGTCCTAACAATTCCACAAATGCTGGGTTCTAGTTCTTCTTTCACCTTATATTAGTTTTTCCAAATTTCTTTATATTCTTCATCTTTATCAATTTGATGGCATGGTGGTATTCTATTACATTGATGAAAAATAATTTCTTTAGTCATTCTCCAGCTGTTGGACATTTTGGTTGTTTACAATTCTTGACAATTACCAATAATTCTGCTTTACTTATTTTTGAAAACTTGCTTTTAAAAGGAACTAGCTATTCCTACCCCACCCTCCGGAGGTCTTTCTTAAGCTGGGAAGAATGAATTTAATAGCAGAAATTATTATCCAAGGGAGATAACTTTAGACATCTAGATTAAGAGATGCTTCAAATAAGTATTTTAATCATTTATGAATTAGGGAATTAATTTATATGGGTTATTTCTCTTCCCCTGAAGACTGCAATCCCTTCAGGTCTAAGGAAAAGGTTTAACAACTGATGCAGTCCAAATAATTCCTCATCTGTGGTCAGTACTTTGTATATGAACTTTACCAAATTCATCTGCTGAAATGTCGGCTCTTTGAGGGTAAACGTATCTTATCCCACATTATATATGTAGTCACCATTTTCCTTTATAGAGGAACAGAAATGTATAATCTTGGTTTAGTTTATATTTTCTCAGAATCTATAATAGTATCTGACACAGAAGAACACCTAATAAATGATTATTGAATGAATGAATGAATGATTAGCTGATAAATTGAGGAATGACTAAGCAAATTATGACCTATGAATATAATAGAATATTATTATATTGTAAGAAATGAATAAAGGGACAATTTCATAAAAATCTTGGAAAATATCTATTTATGATATTTTTCCCTCCTCCCTCCCCCCTAAGAAAGCCATACTAACACACAGATTATATACAAACACATATATGTATATGTATATATACACATATATTTATACATTTACATATACAGTCAAGGTTAATTTTATATATATATACATACGCACACACACACATAGATTACTATAAACATATAAACACATATATACCCATAGACCTACTTGTAAGTGACTGCTATGCTTATTTTTGTTTCTCATCTGCTTTTCTGAAGATGGATAGCACCTTCCATTATAAATTCAAGTCTTTCCATGTTTTTTTAAATTAACCAGCACATCATTCCTTGCACCACAGCATAAATCTAACTCATTCACATCCCATTTGAGAGATTGTCTGTGAAAGTTTTTCCCCTCAGTTTTTTGGCATTCCTTCTATTCTTGATGTATAGATTTTATTTATATAATAAAATTTTAATTTGAAATAACTAAAATTATCCATTTTATATTCAACAATTCTTTCAACCTTATAATATATGAAATATATTATATTATATATGAAAAATATAATATAATATGATATAAAATGTTTGAAGAAAATATATACAAGGTGATTCCCAAAACAATGATGATAATGGACCTTGTTTTGTATTGGCTTACTTTGATGTGTATCAGAGGTCCAAAAAAAAAAGGAATTAAAGGAAAAAAAGAATTTTCCTGTTTCATCTGCTAAAGTCATTGTAGTCATAGTTTTAGGCCATAATGTAAACCCTAGATTCTTAATTTAAACTCTGATGAGTCAATTATCTTCTGAAAAATATTACTTTCTGTGAGAAGGGAAGAGAATGATATACACTAGCTTTATCCCGTGCTGGCTTCCTGTGAGGTCATTCTGTGCCTCAGCATCCTTCCAGCTTTAGAGACAATGGTGTTAACTAAAAGTCTCTACTATCCTTCCTGATATCTGCCTTTATTCTTTCCAGAGTGTCTTTTAAATAGATAGTGTTTGGGGTAGAAGGAGGGAGTTAGCACTTTAAAAAATCCCAGGAAGAAAATCAAAGACATAATTAGATACTTTTGTTTTTATGATGTAGGAAAAAAGACAATCAAAACATTTTGAGGATTTCTGTAAGGGATAAATTCTTTTTCAGAACCAAGTATTCCATCTTTCTTGGTTCCATCTGGGGGTGGGGGGTGTCAAATGAAGCCATAAGGTATGGTATTCATTGGAGGGTGAATAGGAGATTGCTATAAACAGAAAAAAGGACAGGAGATATTTTGGTCATAAAGCCCCAGGCTGGAAATGTCATAATACAGAACAATTCTCATATTGGACCACTTTGGTTTGGTTATTGATGTTCTTTAGAATGTCATTTGTCAGGGCAGCTAGGTGGCACAGTGGATAGAGCACCGGCCCTGGAGTCAGGAGGACCTGAGTTCAAATCCAACCTCAGACACTTAATAATTACCTAGCTGTGTGGCCTTGGGCAAGCCACCTAACTCCATTGACTAGGAAAAACTAAAAAAAAAAAAGTTATTTGTTATGAATATGGAAGTCCTAGCTTGTAGTTCCTATTGTGGTTGATAGATCCCTTGAGTTGGGGGGTTTTGATCTGTAGCAGAGCTAAGGTAAATTGGGTGTCCTTGCTCAGTGAAGTACCATTAAAGTGAGCCCTGAAGAATGAAGGGTCATCAGGCAACCTAAAGGGGGTGTGTGTGTATGTGTGTGTGTGTAATGAATTAGTTCAAGTCGTAATAGTGGAGAAGGGTAAAGCTTCAGTGCAGATTGTATTGGGACAGGGCTTATGTGTAACTGCCTAACTTTCATCCTAAGGGAGGTAGAAAGACTCAGTCTCAAAAAAGAAAAATAGATAGAATGTCATTTCTTCTAAATTTCTTGTTATTGATGCCATAGTTGTATTATGTGGCAGGAATAATTTCACAGGGGGTACTGAAGATTGATGATTATATAATAACTTATGTTTATGTAATAATTTAAGGTTTAGTTAGATAAATGGATAAGCATTTATTGAATACTTACTATATTGCAGAACCTGTGCTGGGTGATAGGAATAATAAGAGGGAAAGAAGATAGTCTTTATTATCCAGAAGCTTACAATTTAATGGGAGAAGTATAGAAACAAAAAGGATCCTACAATCCTACTAAGTAGGGAGTAACTAGGGGGATATAGGGAGACTATAGGAAGTATCATGGTGACCTGGTTCCCAGTTAATGGAAGTGGGATTGGGGCAAGGAGCTAGGGATGGAGTCCAAATTTTTGGTGGAGCGGAAATGGTTGAAGAATGAGGTCATGACCAGGAAATTTCAGGAACTGGGGGTGACTATCTGGTTCCAGGTTAACTAAGCTTTCTTTCAAACATCTTTCTTCAAAATTATTCTCTTGAGTGGGCAGAGCAAGTATTATTATACTTATTTTACAGTTGAGGAAACTGAGACTCAGAGATGAGAACTAGTTACTAAAGTTCACATTGTTAGTCTTACAAGTTTAGATTTGAACTCAACTTTCCTCATTCTCAAGTTCAATGTTCTTTCTACAACAGCATATATAGGACTAATATTCAATATTACAGGGTATAAATATTTAAATAATTAGTGGAATTGCTTTAAAGTCAAAGGTCTATTGTATTGATGCTTAGTGACTTGAAGGGCTGTTGGGTTAGGAAAGATTTTTTTTGTTTTTAGAATTGGGAAAGTATGAAGATGCTTGAATGCAGACAGAAAGAAGCCTATACCAAGAAGGAGTTTCAAGATGGATGAAAAAGGGAAGTTGACTACTAGAGCAGCATCTTGGATGAGGTAGGAGGCAATGTGATTGAGGGAGCCATGAATGAAATATTTTCATAATGCATCTGTACTCCATGTTGCAATACAGGAATCACTGAAACTTTCTGGGCTTTGTTTTTGTATATTTCACTTCTTTAGGGGAAAGAAGGTGATATAATAGAAAACAAATGAGGTGAATACTTAGGAGTATGCCCAACCCATAGCAGGAGGTCAATAATTGGGGCAACATTTTGGCACAGTAGATGGAAGACCAAGTCTGGAGTCAGGAGGACCTGAATTCAAATTCAGCTTCAGACACTTACTAGCTGTGTGACCCTGGGTAAGTCACTTCACCATGTTTGCCTTAGTTTTCTCCTTTACAAAATGAGCTGGAGAAAGACATGGTGAACCAGTTCAGTATCTTTGCAAAGAAAACCCCAATAGGCTCATGAAGAGTCAAACCTGACTAAAACAACTGAACAACACAAATAGTTGGAGTAAAGACAACTCTATATAGTATCTATATCTGCTTTTGTGGAGAGTAGATTCTATTATATCAAGGTCACATAAGAACTTATTGAAACATCAAAAAGCATAAAGTGAGAAAGATAAAGAAAACATAAAGTTAGAAAGATGATAGTTTGACAGATGGTGGGAGATCAGAGTGAAGTCCTAATTAGCTATATCCCAAATCCAGACACTCTTTGATAAAAAATCCTTGTTGCCATGTGTAGAAAAGCAGAACTGAATACTCTATAGTCCAGTGACCCTGGTCTCTCTGATGTCTCTCCCAGTTGTGGGTATTTTCAGGAACTGTCTCCTAGGCTTAGAATTCTTTCCCTTCTCATCTTTGTCTCTTGTCTTTTTGACTTTCTTCAAATCTTGATTAAAGTATCACCTTCTATAAGATGCTCTTTAAAGTAACCCTTCCTTCTGAGATTTTTTTTGTATATGATTATATATACATTATATATATTATATATCATCTTATATATTATATATTGTATATATAAAATATATAATATATATTATATATATTGTATATGATCATATATACATTACATATATACATACATATCCTTATTTATATATAATTATATACTACTTGGTCCTGGTCCTTCATTATTGAAGAAGACCTAAAGGGAATCATTACATTAGAGGCAAATTATAGTTTGTCTGATTATGATTGCTAAGACATAAATATATGTAAATAAAATATTATGTATACTTTCTATATAATTTGTATACATTTATGTATAATTATATATGTTATATATAATACCATATATAATATATACTTTTATGTATACCTTTATATATAATTATATATGTCCTTGTTTTAAATAATTATATATTTTGTATATACTTTGTATACTTTTAAAGATAATTTTTATATCTTATATAAAATTCCATATATACTCTATATATCTCTTTATATATAATTATATAAGCCTTAAATATAATATATACCATAAATAATCAATGCTATATATACTCTATATACCTTATTATACACATAAATAATATGTACTATGTATGCCATTGTATGTAACTATATTTACCATATACAACACTACATATAATATATACTTTATATAATTACATATACATCCTCATTTGTATGTAATTATATATACCTTGTATATAATTTGTATACTTTAATATATAATTATATGTATCTTATAAATAACCATGTTTGTATAGAAATATTTGTATATTGGCTCCCCCATTAGATTGTGAACTTCTTGAGAGGAGAGACTTTTTTCCTCTTTCTATGCCCAGGAATCAGTCCCATGCTTGGTACATTGTAGGAAGTTAATGTGTGTTGACTTGAAGTGATTGACTTCCATAGGGTTTAATATTTCTGCCTTGTAGGACACATGCATATTCCTTAGATGAGTGTGGGACTACTTAGCTTTTTATTCAGTCTATTGAATAGTATCCACATAGTGGTTACCCATTGATTAAATAAGGAAACAGATTCCTAGTAATTAAAGCTCTCCAAATGTGGAATGGGAGGAGGCTTCAAGAGATAGTGAGTTTCTCTTTCCTGAAAGGTCTAGATTAGTGGTATCAAACTCAAATAGAAAGGGCATTAATTCCTTTATAAAAATGCATGGCCACCTAGTGACTTACTTTTAAAATGTATTATTATTGATGATTTACTGTACTTTCATTTATTTTGCTGAATATTTTCCAGTTACATTTCAATCAGGTTTGGGCTGTGTTGATACCTTTAGCTTCACTAGTATACTTATCTCCTACCTACATTCTTCTGGAGATTCTTTTTTTTTTGGGGGGGGGGTAGCATGGATTGGATAAGATGACCACTTATATTCCTACCAATTATAAGATTCTATGATTCTTTGAACTAGGAGAAATATGATCTTGGCAAGCAAGTCAACAGTTTTTAGACAGTGAGAAGATGGAAATTTTACCAAATTTACCAATACATTTGCAGCCCAGGACTCCTTAGGGTCTCCTCTAATTCAAGATAACAAAATAGACAGCAAGCCAAACTGCATCTAGTTTTCAAGAGATTTTGAAGTGTTGATTGGACTTTACAACTCAGAGGAATGAAAATTCAAAGTCAAAAATAGAGTTGTTGAGTATTTTATCTTTTCCTTCTATTCTGTCCCATCCCCATCTCCCAACAGATTGTAGATAATCTTAGTTGCTAGCCTAGGAGGCACAGTGGATGGAGTGCTAGGCAGGGAGTCAGGCAGATTCATCTTCCTGAGTTCAAATCTGAACCAAGACACTTACTACCTGTGTGATTTTGGGCAAGTCACTTCACCCAGCTGCTTCAGTTTCCTCACCTGAAAATGAACTGGAGAAGGAAATGGCAAACTGCTGAAGTATTTTTCTGCCAAGAAAATCCCAAATGGGATCACAAAGAGTCAGGCATGACTGAAAATGATTGAACAACAAGAACAAGAACAAAGCCTTTGTAAATTTTGGAGGTCCTGTTTTTGGAACATAATTAGATTGGGCAGAATCAGTAAGTTGTAATATGCAATATTTCTTGACCACAACAGAGAAGTGTCTCTTTAACTCAAAATTGGTGGGCAGGGGATTTGTCATCATGTTGTGGGGGGAAGAGATTAAGACCTGCGGTATAGTAAAAAGACATATATATATATATGCATATGTATACATTTGTATAGTCTGGGATAATCGATTCAGAATTCACCATATCTTTTATGAAATTTAAAAGCATTCAGTTTTTTGAAACCTCATTTCAACCTCCATCTGAAATTTCTTTGTTGTATATGTCTAAGTGATGTTTGTGACAGGAAGTGGAAGTTCCTAAATTCTTAGGAAGAGGATAAAAATATCATCAGACAGGCAACAGGAAGCATTAAAAATATCTCTTAGGAGAAATCCAATTGTTGTTAGATTTCTAACCCATTGTTTCTGGATTTGGTAAGTTTGGAGCAACTTCAGAGATGTGGTCAAGTTGTCACGGCTCCTGATCCAACCTTACACCCTGGGTGTTAAGCTAGGACTATTTGTAGAATGTGTCAAATTATCTACAAGAACATGTTGTGTGGACACTCTGGAGAAATTTTCTATTATTTATATTGACTAAGGATATAAATACTTAAAATTCTAGCAGATGTCATAGTCCAGGGACTAAGCTCCTAATTTTTAAAGTGCCTACTTTTTGCAAAAGTATTTTTTACTATGTGCAAAAGTGTTAAGCTTTGGGGATATAAAAAGAAAAGCAAAACAACTACTGTTCTCAAGGAACTCAATCTAATTAATACAGAATATGGAAAGGGATTTCAACAGTAAGTCACATAGATATATATACACACATATATATATACACATATGTATTTTTATATATATATATATATATATATATATATATATATATATATATATATACTTGTGTATATACATACACACTATCTCTATTGCTAAATAAAATTTAAAATGCTCTGGATTTTAAAGGGCATTCAAAGCCCTTTAAAACTTGCCCCTCCCTCCTTTCCAGGATTCTTATATCTTATACTCTACTATGTACCCTACATTTCACACCCTCTGGTCTCCTTGCTTGTACCTCAATAAGATACTCCATTTCTGGACTATAATTATATTCACTGGTTTTCCTTCATCCTTGAAATTCTTTTCCTCCTCATCTCTGCCTCTTCATTTATCCAACTCTCTATGAATTCCATTAAAATCTCACCTTCTACAGGAAACCTTTACAAACTTCTTTTAGTACTAGTGCTTTCCTTTTGTTGATTATCTTCAAAATTTCCTGTATTGACTTTGTTTGTACATAGTTGTTTACTTGTTATCTCCTTCTTCCTGGGAGTCCCTTGAGAGCAGGTATTCTTACCTCTTTGGATCAGGGAATGATGATTTTTTTTGTTCTTCTTTGTATCCCCCTGAGTTTAGCACATGTATGACATAAAATAAATGCTCAATACATGTTTTTTGATGAATTTGTTGAAAGATTCCATAGTCCTTACAGTGGCAAAGCAGACTAGACAATACATTTCCTTGAGCATTCTTTTCATTGATAAAATCACATCCTTTTGGTCTATCTTCCTGCATTTAGCTTCTCTTTCTAATATCTCCACACAGTGTCTATATTGATAGTACTAAAGCAAAAAGCTTCAGTGATTCCCTCTTGCCTCTAAGATAAATTGCAAAGCCCTCTCTTTAGCATGGAAAACTCAGAAAAATCTGAATGAAATTTCTGACTCTCTTTTTTGGGATTCTAAACTCTGTCATCCAACATAGTATCTATGCCTTCCACCTTTGAATCATCATGGGCTGGGACACAGGTCACCATCCTCACCCCCTGCATACATATCATTCTGAGTTACTAAGAAAGTCCTATCCTGCTGGTAGAAATATTATATCCCAGATGCTTCCTGAATCCTCTGAGCAATATTCTACTTACAAATGACTACTCAAAACTACCTTCCTTCCAAAGACAGAGCTTCTACTGTTAAGCTTACAATGTAAAGAATGGGGTTGAAAATGGCAGAGAAATTCTGAATAATTGTATTATTGTCTTTGGTCTTTCATTTTATTCACCTATTCATTCAACAAATATTTATTATTTTTTTTTTAGGTTTTTGCAAGGCAATGGGGTTAAGTGGCTTGCCCGAGGCCACACAGCTAGGTGATTATTAAGTATATGAGGTCAGATTTGAACTCAGGTACTCCTGACTCCAGGGCTGATGCTCTATCCACTGCGCCACCTAGCCGCCTCCCAACAAATATCTATTACTGTCTGCTCATGGAAGGCACTGTTTCAGCAAGCTGTGTGTAACTTTTAAAACTATGATTTCTGAAAGCAGTAACTTGTTTTGGTGCTTACTATATGCTAGAGAGCACATCCTCTGCTTTGGGGTCTGGTAATGGCAAATGAGATAAGCTACCAGTACCAAACAAGGACCTTTGTAAATTGAGTTGGAAACTATAAGCTTTAAGGACTGTTTAAATTATATTCAATTTAATTCAGCATAATTAAAATTTAATTAAAAAAATTTATTAAGCCTCAGTTACATGGCAAGCTCATGTTGGATATAGGAGTCACAAAGAAATATGTTCAAATCCTATCTCTAGTAGACAGAGACTGTGACTATCAATAAAGGCACTTCACTAGTCAATGGTCTGGATGATTCTCTAAGACTATTAAGTGACAGAGAGAGGTAACCAATCCACATCAATAGAAGTTTTCATAATAGAAGTTCTGTCAATTGAAGAAATTATAGGGCTGAATTTAAATATATCTATCTATCTATCTATCTATATCTATATATACACATATGGGTACATGTATAGCCTCTCAGACTATAAATGATACTGTAGGGCAATACTCCAAAGAGCTCTTCACATAGTATCAGGATTCATCTTAACTTTAGTGAGCTTCTAGTTGCAAAGCCTATCTGCATTGAGTCAGATCGCTCAGCTGACTCAACCTTTCTTTAGCCAATCAGCTATCAGCAGAACAATACCTCTCTTTGAATCAACACAGATCCCAAAAAACAGCACAAGAACTATAGGACTAACCACTTTGATTATCTTCTGTGTCGTCTTTTTGGCTTATTTATTTATATTTGGCAAGTTTCTTCCCTTTTCCTATTTTCTGACTTCCCTTGGTTGTTTCCCTATGATTCTAGCACTTCAAACTAGGATTTCCTGTTATTTAGTAACTCATTTCTACCTTATGATGAAAAGTTAAAAAAAAAATTCTTCTGCCAGGTGCAGTCCTAAAAATCTGTACATATTTGCCTCTTATTCCTCCAAGTTATTTGATTCATAGGTTATCAGTAATATCCTTCAAAACTAGGAAAACAATAATATATAACTGAACTGATGGACCACAAAGCATTGCAGATTTCTTTACCTTGGTCATGACTCTGCTTTTAAACATGTCCTTTCAATGCATTTATCTGAAGGACATTTTTCTCTCAGAACAGTCTGTGTTTCTCTACACATCTTCTTTTGGAGGGAATATTTTTCTTCTAAATTTGATTTTCTCGTATTCTACACATAAAAGCACATAGGTGCTTTTATAGCACCTAAAATGTTCACATTACAAAGGGACAGTACTTTACAGTATGATCCTAGTAACTTCTAGGTGGACAGATCATGGATCAAAGAAGTGAGATTGGGTTAATCCCTGTTGGAAGAAACTGATTTTCAACAAAGGGAGATGGAGGTAGAAGGGGAAGCAGAAGGGGGGTAATCTATATATCTATATATATAAAATCATTCTTTACATATTCCTGTTTATCAATTTTCTCTGGATACAGATAGAATCTTCCTTTATAGGTCCTTTGTAGTTAATTTGGGTATTTATCATAGATAAATTGACTTTTGGATTTTAAAATCTGATGATACTGTGAAGTAAAAGGGGTCTGAACTAGGATTGCGGTAGCTGCTTTATAAAGGAAGGATATGGGACAGCTAGGTGGTGCAGTGGATAGAGCACTGGCCCTCCAGTCAGGAGGACCTGAGTTCAAGTTCAACTTTAGACACTTAGCAATTGCCTAGCTGTGTGACCTTGGGCAGCCACTTAATCCCATTGTTTTGTAAAAACAAAACAAAAAGGAAGGATGTATTTGAGCATCATTATAGATGAAACAATGGTCAGATTTACTCATTGATTAGATGAGGGAGGTTAAGGAGAGGGAAAATTTAAAGTGACTCCAGGGTTTTTAAGCTTGAATTCTTGGCATGATAGCAGAAATAGGGAAATTATGAGGGATAAAATTTAGGAAAATAATGAAGAGTTTAATTTTAGAAACAAGGATAAATGTATTGTTGAGAATAGGACACAATTCTCCTTTAGTCCTTTTATATTCAAAATGCCACTTTTTTTTTCCATAGACTGATTTTATCTCTGAGTCAGTACCATGGGAAGTCATTAACCACTGCATTATAGACATAAATACTGGCTTCTTATTTAACTTTGCCCTCCAGATTCTCTCTTCAAAATGCATTGGTCAATTATTGGGCTCTGTAACACGGGAAGGAAGTGTTCAGAGGGAAAATTACTGTGTTTGAAGACCAGTGGATATATTAGGTTAGATTCCTGCCACTCATCATTTAATAATAACTCATTGTGTGCTCTCTTATGTTCAAAATGTAGGCATGGAAAAATCATTTGGGTCAATTCTTGTCTCAAATCCATTTAAATCTTTCACTGGTTCCCTGCCTTTTTTACAATGAATTCAGGCATATTCTCATCTCAAAACTCACTGTCATTTGACATTTACCTTTTTGTTCTCATTTTTTCCCTATGTCATCACACTAGACTCTTCCAATCTATTCCCTTTTCATTTCCTTCCTGTTACTCAGTAGTTCCATCTTTGTACCCCTCGCCAAGATCAGGAACAGGTGTTGATCAACTAATTGGCAAAGAACCAGGAAACTTGGGGGGGCAGGGACTGAGATAGCATGTACGTGCTCATGTCTACATCCTTAGCTTCTGGGGCTACATATCCTAAATATTGTTCAGATCATGATGACTATGACTGGAATGTAAGCTCTAATCCTAGTTTTGCTACTAAGACATTATATGATCTTGGGCAAGTTGTTGGCAACCACAGTTGTCTCAACTGTCTCACTGTGAGGAAAACCTATTGTAAACCATAGAGCCTTTATCTGAGAGTGAGCGGTGGCATGACAAAGTAGACAGAGCTGGCCTTGGAGTCAAGAGGGTTTGGATTCAAATGTCCTCTAATATATTCTACCTGAATGACTCTGGTCAAATAATTTAATCTTAACACCCTTGTTCTCAGTAATAATAAGACCTAACATTGCTATAACACTTACTATGTGCTAGGGCATTGAAGCACTTTATGATTATTATCTCAGTTAATCCTAATAATAGACCTGGGAGGTAGGTATTATTATTATTAATATCCCCATTTTACAGATAAGGAAACTGAAGCAGAGATTAAGTGATTTGACCAGATGTCATGCTGCCAGTGAATTCCTGAGGTCAAATTTGAATGCAGGTCTTTCAAATTCCACATCCAGAACTCTAGCCACTGCACTATCTAGTTGACTACTTTCTCCCTTTAAATATATGTACTTTAGACTTAATTACTTTAGAATGATAAATAGGTTGGGGCTGGGGGAACTTAGAGGTCCTCTAGTCTAGTCCCCTTATTTTTCAGAAGGTAAAAATAGGTCTATTGCATTAAAATAGATTTGCCTAGCAACATAGCTAAAAGAAGAACCTTGTATATAAAGGAGAGGGTTTGATTGGATCAATCACCCTCTTTACCCACTTAAACTAACAAGATGCTACACCCTAATACTTAAATCCTTACTGAATCAATCAAGATTGGGTTTAGATTAAGTTATCAATTCTGTTATTCTTTGGTATCACAGGATGAACTGGTGTGATGGAATAGGAGATGTGCTCAGATTTGTTGAGGAAAATTGGTCATGCCCTGTGGGTTGTCATTTAAATAGGAAAAGAACTTGGAACTTAGAAGTTCAAGTAACCTATGGTGGATAGGATAACATACTACTCTTGAGGGAAAAAATTACTTGGGGGAGAAGGGAGGAGGAGGAGGAGAGCTTAGGTCTTGACCTCAATTCACTTCCACCTTGGCTGGAGAAGGGCCTAATGAATTTCAAAAGAAAATGATTTGGTCTTTTTTTTAATTAAATTTTTTTGTTTTTATCATCATAGTCCTAATTCTTGAAGTGTCCTTAGAACAGTTGAAGCTCTTTTGTACTATGATGATCTTGTTTGTCCTTCTTTCTCAAAAAGGAGCATGACATCAGGGAGTGATACCATGGCAAGTAGGTGAAATTGAGAAGGAAGAGAGGTGTTGTATTAAGTCTTTTTTAAGATGACTTCTGTAAGTCACCTGGTCAATGGTTAGATATGAATCAGGACAACTGGAGATAGTCTTGGATGTTAAGCAACCAGGTTTAAGTGACTTGTCCAAGGTCACTCAACTAGTAGCAGGTGTCTGAGGTCACATTTGAACTCAGGTCCTCTTGACCTGCAGGACAGTCCTCTACTACTGCATAAACTAGAGACACTCAGGAAAGGAAGCTTCAGGATTCTACAAGGAGTCCAACAGAAATCTCCAACCACATTTAAAGAGAACTTTCTGAGTATTTCATGAAGAAAAGCAACTAATTAACTTAAATTTCCACCTTGCTACCCGTGCTCTCTAAACTTGAGGACACTTATTTCTGGTCTCTCTAATAATTTGTGGAGAAGTTTGTAACACGTACATTTTAGGGAGTATGTTTATACTAATTCTTCTTCCTATACTGCTTTAACAAATATTCTTTTCTAAAACCTAATCATTTCTGACTGATAACTGATAATCAATCAGGGAATTATCCCACTGGGGGGCTCATGAGATTTGGTGCTAGACAGATAGCCCTTAAATCTCACGGTTGCTCCTAGAACTCTGATGTGATATATAACATACAGGTTCTGGGTGGGGATCCTACTTATTGATTCATTTCAGAGGTGGAAGAATAACTTGATAATGTACACTGCATATGTTTGGGGCTTTTCTTATTATGTTACACTACACAATAATTCCCTAGTGATAAATTAATCTAAAAATAAAGAGAAATATCAAAGGGTAAAATTGAGGAAAAAGAATAATCAATTCCACTGACTTCTTAGTAAAAACCATGTCTTTATGTCTATAGACTAAGAGAGCAAATAGGCCAACAATTACAACAGATTTTGAAGAGGGAGTCTTGTGAAATAACAAAACTGACTTCTAATGCCAGCTCTTCCAATAATTAGTTATTTAACTTTGGCATTCAGGTCCCCATTTAGCTCCTCAATAGATTTATTCTCTATAAATAGATAATGGCCAGCATTTATATAGTGCCATAAAGTTTGTGAAATTTTTTACAAATATGATCCCCTTTTATCCTCACAACAATCTTGAGAGGGAGATGCTATTATTATTCTTATTTTATAGACTTGAAAACTTAAGCAGACAGATGCTAAATGATTTGCATGGGGTCACACAGCTAGTATGTATCTGAGATTAGATTTGAACTCAGGTCTTTCTGACTACAGGTCCAGTACTTTATTTATTGTATACTCTAGTTGAATATCTGAGAAAAGTTTGATTATTCTGGAATTTCTTGAATCTCTTGTTTTTGATGGATTGAAGCAAATCACTCAATTCTGGTTTCCTCATTTCCTTATCTGTAATATATGCAGGAGAAGGAAATGGCAAAATTATTCTAGTTTCTTTGCCAAGGGAACTTCAAATTGGGATATGAAGAATCAAATTGAAACTTTCTTTGGCATTCTTCCTAGAGCTAAATAATACATGAAATATCCTTATGATGGGATCTTTTGAGGACTTTCAGTGATAATCAATCACCTGTAATGGATTCTAGACTAAACTGTAGCAGTGGACAATGAACACACAAACACAGAATTCTTTTGAAGGCACTTTCTTTGCATTGGAGGCAAGGGAGCTTTTTTTAGTTGCTTGGAACCTTTGACTTCACACTATACTTCTGCATTTCAATGCAAATCAGCTACCCCTCCACATTCCCAGTTCTCATAATGCAAAGCTGTTTGATTAGATAGTTCATTTCAATACTTTTTGAGTATCTTTTGAGTCACTTTTTAGGTTGATTTCTGTTTTTACTAAGGCAGCTCATTCCAGAATCTTCATGTTTCTACATCATTTGGTATGAAAATAGAAAATATTAAATATCAGTCAGCTTGGACAATAGGATTTAATTCAGAGGATTTTTTACCCATGGAACATTGTTTTTCCCAAATGAAAACTAAGTTAAATGAGAGCACAATTGAAAAACCAATGTTCCCCAAAGTGGAGCCTGAGTAGACCTCAGGGGCCCTTTTCATTCCATGCTAGTGGCAAGGTTTGTAAGGGGCTCACTAGAGACAGATGCTATTGTTATAGAAGTCATCCTTCCTGCTGGTTCTCATGGAGTAATAAATGTAGACACTTTTTCTGCTTAGGTAAACACCAGATCCCTTGATTTTATGAAAATCTCAAACATAGAACAACAAATTCCTCAGGACATATGAGACTTAGTGTCTCTTTCTCTGATGAGGCATTATTTATACTTAAACTTGCCTTACTCAGTGGTTTTCCTTACTTTGAAGACAGTCTTGCACATGTAAAATTCCCACTCCCATTCAGCCCAAGAATGTTGCTGTTCCCAGATTCTCATGATAAAAAGATTGTGGGATTCATGGCTGAACTGCTGGCAGCTGATTTTCATTAGAACTTTGATGAGAAACTTAAGTTGGAATTACAAACATCTGTGGTTACACTTCCCTTCAGTGAACTGTTTCCCAGAACTTAACTCTACCACACCAGGAGGGAAAAAGTCAGCCAAGAAGAGGATACTGCCAAGAGACTTAACTAGCAATTCCTGAATCTGTGGCAAACACCAAAAAATGGTCTTAGGGTAAGAAGTTAATTAGGTGGGAAGGAAGGGAACAACATGGAAGAGATCTGGTTCAATATTGATTATTATTATTGTTGCTAAATATTGGAAGTTGATAACAACAATAGCAAGGCTCTGGGAGTGAGGAATGAAAAATATATTTGGTAGTTTAAGGATGGAGATTTCTGGAGGGTTAGGAGTTCCCATGAATGGAGACCCCAAGATACCTCTAGACCACTTAAATTGAAAAGGTTTTAGGAAGCAAGTCCAGGAGGATTTCACTTAGGGTACCACAATATTGTGTGTAGAAGAGTAGGACCACACCACCTGGTAGCTTCCTATTGAAATGAGTTATCCTAGTGGGCAGCTGGGTGGCATAGTGGATAGGGCACTGACTCTGGAGTTATGAGGACCTGAGTTAAAAGCTGGTCTCAGACACTTAATAATGACCTGGCTGTGTGACCTTGGGCAAGTCACTTATCCCCATTGCCTTGCAAACATCCCCCCCCCCCCAGAAAGAAATGAGTTATTCTTTCATCATAGCATAGTGGATAAAAGGAGGCATTGGAGCCAGCTAACCTAGATTTAAGTCTCACCTTTTAGACATATTTTGTGACCCTGGGCAAATCATATAACTATTCAGTTCTTTGAGACTAGAAATTGTAAGGAATATCATGACAAGAGGCATTTATTGTGCATCTACTTTAAGTCTTGAGGACAAAAATATAAGCTAAAAGAAAGACAGTCCCTATTGATATGATGGAGAAAGAAATCTGGAGAGTTAAAAGAAGAATCCGAAGAGGAATAGAATGAACATCATAGATTTGAGACTTACGATAAAATAGGGGAACTGGAAGGAGCTCATTACTGGGAGCCAGAGAGGGTGAGAAAACCTCAGATACTAAGAGAACTTTCCAGTGAGTAGACTTTTGAGGCTTTTGAGGGAAAGTCAGAAGCAGAGATGGTAAAGGAGATGGAGGAGGACTGACTTGGACCTTTCAATAAAATGGAGGATCTGGTGAAAACTCACTAATACTGGATATAGGCAGAGGGATTAGAAGGAACTTCCATGGTGAGGAGACAAGATAGACATGTTGGCAAAGTCAGGAGAATCAGAAGCAGAGTTGGGAGAGGAAATGAAGGAAATTGCAAAACAATTGCCATTTGCATTGGTGCATGGATTATTTTTCTAGTGCTCTCTATACCTATGAAACCAATCCTTTCCACCAAAAAAAATCTTACCAACTTGTTGCTAAAATAGCTTGTGTTTTGGATAAAGCACTGGACTTGGAGTCCTACAGAGTCATAGAATCATAATTTGAAAGGTTGAAGTAACTGTAGAGGTCATCAAATCCCCCTCCTATTATAGATAAGGACACTGAGGCATGGAAAAGTTAAGTTGTCACACAGATAGTGAGAGTCTGAAATGAAATTTGAACCTGAGTCTTTTTGATCCCAAGTCCAGTATACTGTATTATACACTCTCAATCAGAAAGACCCAGAGGAGAAACCTGCCTCAGGCACTAATGATTTGGACCTGGCAAGTTTCAACCTCCATGGGAAACAATTTCTTATTCTGTAAAATGAAGATTGGGCTTTATGATAATCTTCAGCTCTGTCTATAAATTTATGAACTGAATTGATTCTACCTGTTGAATGCTTACTATCATTCTGACAATATTTCATTGCCCTGATACAAATACTTAGTTGCCCCACTGTAGTTATAATCCTTCCAAATGCACATAAACAGATTCTGATGGACCCTCCCAAAATATATTCAATTTATTTCAATGGAATATCACCCTTACTCAGTAGCATATGAGCTTCATTTTTTCTATATATTAGTGAGACATGTTTGTTGGATGAAATAGAATTGAATTCTTTTTGATAAATTATAAATAACATGAAATTTCTGAGAAATTCACAAAATTTGGGTATTCAAAAGAATGTTCTTATAACTATGTTTCTGAATCTCTTATTCTTAGTCTCAGTCTCTTTCTAGATGATACTAACCCATCAATGATCCAAAATACTATCTTTATGACTTTACCATTAATCATGTATTTCCTTTGAACTGGGATAAGAAGCCTGAAGGAGAAGAAAGAGTATTCGACTATCTGCTTATAGGGCACTCTGTGTGCCAAACTAGTTTTGAGAATGAATTTAATTACTGTTACAGAAAATAGAGGAGTTTTTACTTATTATTTCAGGGGTATCCATGCTTCCCAAACAGTGCTCTCAATCTCTCTCTCTCTCTCTCTCTCTCTCTCTCTCTCTCTCTCTCTCTCTCTCTCTCTCTCTCTCTCGTCTATATCTTCAAACAGATATACTCCTCATTCCAGTAGAATGTAAATTTCTTAAGGGCAGGAATTTTATTGGTTTTTCTGCATATCCTGAAGTACCTTATATATAGCACATACTTCATTAAGTACTTGTTTAATTTAATTTAATTCTATCCTGAGGAGTTGGTGCATTTGGGAAAAATATAGTTTGAATTAATAGCTAAATGTTGAAGGAAACTATACTTGCTAGGGAATAATGTATTTTTGAGAAAGAACCCCCCCCCAAAAAGTCTTGGTGACAATTTGGCCAACAGTTTAGAGAGGGACAGATCATAGAACAGAGGGGAGAGAGAAAGAAAGGCGAGGAATAGAGTGTGTTTAGGTCTCAATGTCTTAAAGCCATCTCTCACTGGATGTAAAGAAATATGAATCCTATAAGGAGAGGGATTTTTATTTTCCAAAACAACTTGAGCAAAAGATGTTACTGTTGAGAGGTGCTATTTCAAATACTATCGAAAATAAATTGAACAATTATTGCCCTTTGTCTCATATAAGATGGATACTATAATAATTGATATTTATAGGGGAGAAAATAGTTGTGTCATACTTACAAAGCAAAGATATATTATAATTCAGAGAAGAGATCTGTAAAGACATTATTTAGTCAGCTATACTAGATCTTTGAAATAAGTATATATTAGATAAATCTGGATAAAGGAAAATATTGTTTCAGTTCTTTGCCAGTCTCAACATGACTTGGAGTGATCACATAGTCTATGCTCAATATATGCTATTTGAATTAAATGTTACATTTATTTAAATATATTTCCAAATCTTTGAAAAATAGTTTTGATTTGATATTTGATAATTCTTTCATTACAAAAGAGTAAATGGTTGAGGATCAGTAGACCTAGATTCTAGTTAGATATATAATAGATATATAATATATACATATTGGGTAAGCCCCTTTCACTTCTACCAGGTTTTAGTTTGCTCAGTGGTAACATGAGTTTGGTCTGCATAGGCTTTTAGCTCCCTTTCAACCTTATCACTCTCTTACTTTCCATTCATCTTTTTTTTAAGAATCATCCTTTGCTAACAGATAGCTGCTGCTTTGGAAATAAGATCTTTGAAACTTGCCCTTCTAAAAATCATCAGTTTTACTGCTATGAATTAGGAATTCCTGCAAGTCATAAAATGATCTGTTATTAAATCCCACCTGTACACAGTAGGCCCTTAATAAGTTTTGAATAAAGGGGCGTCTAGGTGGCAGTGGATAGAACACGGGCCCTGGAGTCAGGAGTACTTGGATTTAAATCTGGCCTCAGACACTTAATAATTACCTAGCTGTGTGGCCTTGGGCAAACCACTTAACCCCATTTGCCTTGAAAAAATCTAAAAAAAAAGTGTTGAGTAAAAGTGCAAACAAGGACTGGTATTTCTTAATCTTGAGAAATTTTAAGATGAAGAGAACATTTTTTCAATTGCAGAGGTCAGGGATAACTTTGGGAGAACACCTAGATTAGAGTATATGTTCCTTCAAGACAGGGCCTTTCATTTTTGTTATCTTTGTTTTCTCATTTTTGTCAGCATCTAGAGAACTGGCATATAATAGAGACTATGTAAAGGTTTAAGGATTGATTGATGAGAGTGATCTCAAAGGATTGATTGATAAGAGTGACCTATCTTCAATAGAAAAAAAATGAGGGAAATGCTCATTTTAGGGAAAGGGGACAATAAGTGCAAATGTAAGGAAATGAGAGAGAACAAAATGGGATACTAAGGGTTAGATAATAACAGTCCAGTTTGTCCAGAATATAGAATGCATGATGAAGAGTGAGATAAAGCTGGAAAAAAGATTGGAGGATTGTGTCTATATTATTTAGCCAACAAGGTGGGACCACTCAAAGTTTTTGAGAAGAGGCAGACCATGATTAGAGCAGTCCATTAGAAAATTTACCTTCTTGCTAGCTCTGTGACATGGATAGACAGGATGATAGTTTAGAGAGAGGGAGATCAGGTAGGAAGCTATTACAATGAGAACCAGATTTAGGGTGACTGACAGTCTGATTGGAAAAAAGGTAAATTCTAGAGATACTACAGAGGTATGAACAACAAATTTTAATAACAGATTGAATATGCAGCATGAGTGGAAAGAATAGACAAAAGAAGACCCCTTTTTTCAAACTCAGATAAAATAACTTTATTTGGTAGACAATGAGAAGCTACTTATTTCCAGTGAGTTACAGGAACAATGAAGGTTAAAATTAGATTAAAAATAATTCCCTCAGATTTTGCCTAATTCTTAGGACACTTTAGATAATTAGAGTTGGTTGCATGATATAACAATAATAGACCACATATACATAGTAATTTACAAAGTGTTATCTTCATAACATCTCTGGAAAATGAGTATGAAGTTGGAGGTATTGATGATGATAATTGTCTGTTTCTATGTGGTTCAGTGGGATAGAGTACCAGACCTGAAGTCAGGAAAACTCATCTACCTGAGTTCAAATCTGCTTCAGACACTTCATCCTGTTGGCATCAGTATCCTAATCTGTAAAATGAACTAGAGAAGGAAATGCCAAATGACTCCAGTATCTCTGTCAAAAAAAAACAAACCCAAATGGATATACCTGAAATGACTAAACAAGAACAAATAAATAACTTTACTGATCTAGGCAGCCTCTTGTAAGGAAACTTTTCTATCAATGCAGATAGATTATTGTTCTGTAATCTGCAGCTCTAGAACATTGATTGGGGGCCCCGAAAGATTAAATATGTGGTAAGAAGGAACAAACCCTCCTGACTCAAAAGTCACTTTCTATTACTCCAACCTGCCTCTCACAAATATGATCCCTGATTGGTAGATGAAATAGATTTAGAGATGTTAAATATTTCGGTTATGAAGCTATTAAGTAGTGGAGTCAGGACATCTAACCTTCACATTTATGCCATGCTTTATGGTTTCCTAATGGCTTATTGAGTTAACGAGAAGGAGAAAAATTTAAATTTCTCGAGGGACCAAAGTTGAAGAGCATTTATTTGACACAGTACCTTTGCACATTCTAAAGATAATAGAAAGGAAATTTTAATTTGAGTGAAATTATAATATTTTATTGTAATTATTTGTCTTTAAAGTAAATTTACACAAATGGAAGAAATTCTAGTGAAATTATTGAAAAATATTTAAAAAGTCTTCTGTTAATTGACCCACCTGTTTCTTCTAATTAGTGAGTGTATTATCTTCCCATTTCACAAATGGAGAGACCCAAAGAAACTGATTGAGTTTCTATGATCAGAGTTAGTAAATAGAGAAGTTGAGCCTAGTACTCTGTCTTGGTGACTTTCCATTATGCTAAGCTGACTCTCAGTGTGTTTGCCATTTGTGGAATACATGTGGCTAATTGTTGACCAACATGTGGTGAATTGATGCTGAGGGGAAAGGGTGATGCTACAGTGTTCCAGTTTTTCTCTTCTGGGTACACTCTCCATTCTTCCACCACATCCTCTTTCTATGCCTCTTTTATTTCTCATCTCCATTCTCCCCCACCCACATGGAAGCTGTGCTTCTGTCAAACTTTTCACTACAAGGCTGGGAGATGGCAACCATTTTCTCCCTTTTCACCACACCTTAGACTAGAGTAAAACATTACTGAACCACCACTTTCCTTTCAAACTATCAGGATCCTAGAAGTCCACTCTGACCCAGTCAATGCCTTCTATCACATCAAATTTATAAAGTTCATGAAGACCTAAAGGGTGAAAAGTCAAAGGCAGAGAGAAGGCATTCATTTAATCCTGGGTGCCCCCTTCTCTGCCCTATTAGTCATACTTTTCTTTGTCTTTGAAGTGTTTGTGGTACTAGAGTCCCAGGAAAATTTGAGAATAGATCATTCATATAAAACTTGACCAAATAAAGAGGGGGTATATTTTTAGGACATTTCATTATCCATATTTCAAATCTTCCCTCAAGGTAAAAAGAAACTATGTGTATTACATGCATTGCACAATACAGTATGCTGCACATTATGTACATATACACAATAAGCAATACTTAAAAATATATAATAAATAAAATATAGAAATATATAATTATAAATTGAACATATATGTAATATATAATATCTATATATGCAAAACATATCTACATATCTATAAACATACAATTATAGTTATATTTAATATTATATATATATATATATATATAGGCAACAGTATCCATGTTATTCTTGATGAGTTTTATGTAGCTGCTCTATTACTCAAGGTGGAGACTGTATGTGGCTTGAGGTCTGTTTGTATTTTGTCTATGAAGGGAATAGTAAACATTGTGGCTGGGAATCAGCCTTCTTTGTGGGATCAGTATAACACGAGGCATTATGTGAAAATATGTAGTAGAAATGTAACTACTACTGTTCCTTCTTCTTCCCTGCTTTCTGTAGCGTGTAATTTGATTCTGTTGGGAATGACTAAGGGCCTCTGTCTGTCAGTTACAAAAAATCACTGGTCTCTTCTAGCATTTGGAACCATTTCTTTGGGGAAATTAAGGGACTACTAGAATCAAATGGTGTTATGAAGTTAACTTCCTATGGGACATTCTTTCTGGCTGTCAGGTAAAAAATCTTACAGGCAAGAAGACTGAATTTACTTTTAAGTCAAAAGTTAAAAAAACAGATGAAAGAAGAAAACAAAGTTATCATCATCATCATTATTATTTTCATGGGATTATAAAGATCTAGGAGAGATCTTAGAGTAATAGTGAATATTAATATAGGACTTAAAAGCTTGCAAAGCACTTTACAATATAATGTCAAATGATCCTCAATCCTGTGAGGTAGGTACTATTATTATCTCTATTTTGCAGATGAAGAAACTGAGGCTGAAAGGTTACAAAAGTCACACAGACTGGTCTAATCAGCTTTGCATCAAATGAGGTCTGAAATTTGCTTCTGGCTTTATCATTTAATTTCTTGGTTCTCAATCTATACATTGCTGCCTCTCTTCTCACCCCACCCCATCCTGGGAAATGCATGACAGAATGTATTTAGTAAATTCGACCTTGTCTCACATGAGCAGGCACTTCATTCAGGGACTTTCCATTTGGTAAGCAACAGGTGGAGATAATGTTTCCCAGTGGCTAATTTCAAGGGGTGAAGAGGAGGTTCATACATGGTGGAGTGTATCCAAGCCCCAACTCTCTCCCTAGTGTGGAGATATTAAATTGACCATAGTTCATGCTCATTACTTTCTCATGTAGGTCGAATTTCCCACCCTACGGTGTTACTGGTGTGGTCACTTCCCACCCAGAATTTCTTAACTGGAGGACCTCTCCTCCCTTGGAAGACAAAAAAAGGGGATTTTTGGATCTTCTTTTATATTTTTGAGGTTTTTAATGTAGACTGGTCATGAATTTTTAGCATAATTAGTATTTGAGATCTACTTGGAATCAGGTTCTGTCTCTGATGCTTATACTATCTATATAATCTTGAACAAGCCACTTAAATTCCAGTTGCCTCTATTTCCTTATCTTTAAGAATGTCTCTGAGGTCCCTTCTTGCCTTTTGTGAAATAGATTTCTGTGCCATTAGTTAGCTAGCTCTCTCTCTCTCTCTCTCTCTCTCTCTCTCTCTCTCTCTCTCTCTTCCTCCCTCCCTCCCCCCTCCCATAAACTTCAGTGACTTTCATTGCTCTTCTACTCAATATCTTCCACACACTGGGTTGTCTAATCTATATGCTTTGTTGTTGTTATCTATTTCCCCCTAAAATAAAAATGTGTGTTTGACATTCAGGTAAAAGACTTTTTCATAAATATGACATTGACAACCTATTCTAGCTTGAGAATTATTTTTAATTTAAGATAATGTCTTGGAGTAATCTTAACTTTTTACATTCTATTTGGGACTCACAGTGACTTCATTACAGATCATAGCATAATAAATCTTGATCTGGAAAACACCTAAGAGACCATTTAATCCAACTGCTGTATTTTAAAGTGAGGGAAACCGAGATGCAGGGAAGTTAAATGATTTATTCTAGGTAACCTACACAGGTGGTAAGCATCAAAAGTTTCAGCTCACAATTTATCCTCTCCCTGCCCATATTATCTTAGAAGGGAAGTTATCTATCATCTAAAATAGAAAAGAATAGATATTTCCAATATTACCCCAGTAGATTTCCTTTCGTATCAAAAACTACTGAGATTTGGAGTTAGAGAGAAGTCAATGATTACCTGGGAATGCTAAGGGACATAGGTTCATTATCCTGATATAGGTCAGGATAATTCTACTGGGCAGGGTTTGTCTTAAGTACTGGCAAGAAACTCAGGAGCATTCCTGACCAGTGTCCCACCACTCTGCTGTACTGTGGGGGTCAGGCTGAAGGTACGTGCCTTTTGTAGTTTGAAAAATTATCTGTCCACTGTGAAATCCTTCCCCACTGAAATTTTTTGATCATTTTATAAGACATTTAAAAATTGCTTTTAATGAATTGCGAGCATCTTGGGGGTGGAGAGAAATAGGACAGAATAAGAGTGATGAAAAAATTAAGGAAACATACACAACATGCAAGGAGAATGCTTTCATTTGGAAGATGAAACAGTTACTATACCTCAGCAAAAGGCACCGTACTTCCAGGAGCTAGTGATGGCTCTCTGTTATCAGCCGAGTCTTGTTTGATTGCAGAACTACCTTCAATGTCAAATTGAAAAGCACTGCCCTCCACTGCTGCGGAACTGGAGGAGAAGCATCCCAAGAAGAGTAGTAGAGTAAAAGCATAAGTCCAGGCAGAGATCAAAGCCATTTCCTTCTTTTACATCCAGGAGTGTGGTCTTCTAAGAGCTCAGGAATTGTTTACCCTCTTCTTCAATCAGCCCCCCTCGGTTCAGTGGTGCCTCAGTTATTTTAACTTTCTTTCAGTTTGTAGTTTCCAGATGTGGCACTTTAAGACAGCCTAACCAGCTCCTTATTTTTTTTTTTTCCTTAAAGGAGGGGGGAAGAGGGAGAGTCTTTCGCTTCCTCTTCTATGTAAGTCAGTCTCTCTCTCTCTCTCTCTCTCTCTCTCTCTCTCTCTCTGTCTCTGTCTCTGTCTCTCTGTCTGTCTCTTTCCTACCCCCTCTTGTGTGGCTGTAGCTCTTCTTTTCCCTAGTCTGGTTGAATAATATACAGATGAGCAGTACTTAAATGGAGAGTGTTAAAATGTAGATTATATTCCAGGAAAGCCCCCTCTCCATAGCCACCTTATCTCCCCTCAGTCAGGATACAGACTGACTCTTTATTCTGCCTCTGGCTTCCTTCAGACAGTCACATCACTCCCTTTTACCTTTAGCTATAGGACCCTCCCACTCTCAGTTCTCCAGTCAGACACTGTCCACTGGTCATTCCCCTTGACCCTCCATCGCCTTTCCTGATTTGGAGATGGTCCAATGGCTCTAGATGAATAGACAGCTCCTACAGACTTGCTTTAAAAAAAACAACCAAAAAACCCTACTTCCATTTATTTAGTCAAGGTGCCAATTTTTTTTCTCTAAGAGCCACAGAGAGGAGTGGAAAAAAATTCTAGGGAAAGGGGCCAGATTTAGACTATCCCAAATAACATAAGGGCAGGGTTCCTGTTCTCTTGACTAAATTTTCTTATTTTTCCAGAGGGCAGAGTTGTGGGGTTTTTGTTTGTTTGATTTAAAAAAAAAATTTTTTTTAACACCAGGGAGTAATACCTTCACTTGAAACTCCCAACCCTCTTGATCCTGACAGCTACTTCTGTCCTCACCCAGCACGAATGTAAGAAGAATATCATTCATTCCCTGCAACTTTGGGAAATGACTTCATTACTCAAATGCATGAACTTTATTTACAAAGAACATCTTGTTTTCTCCCTAAAGAGGTGCTTTGTAAGGATTCAGGAACAAGGCCTACAGTGTATGAAGCACTGTCAAATATACTGCCCACAACCGATCTCAAATTTTTTTTTTTTGCTTGTAATCTCATGAAGACTTCATCTGTCTAAGTAATGTAACCTTTCCAAGACTTCTGGACACAAGATATAATTCTACTGATGGTGACTGTCTTAGTGGGCTGTTTGTCACCATATCCAATAAGTACCTTGTTTTCCATTGCTCTCATAAGCTAAACTTTTAAATTCTCATGAAACCTGGCATCTGAGAGATTAGACTGGACAGCATGTTTCATTTGCGTAAAACCTTGGCTAACTTAGACACTTAGCAATATTTTCAAGCCACCTGACCTGGAAAGTCATGGAATTGCCAATTTTCACATAATCTTTGCTGAATACCAGTGGAAATAGTTATTTTTATTTTCCTGAGAAGGGTCATTTTACTGAAGTATGAATAAGCTACTTGGTCAAGGTCACATAGGTGACATAGGTTTCATAAAATTCACAATATTTATGAAGTTTTCATTTTTTAGGATAAAAATATTCTTGAGACAACCTATTTTTCTAATTCGTAAACAATTTCCCAATGAGAGCAGGCTGATTAGATGATATGGAATGAAATACCTTTAGGAAATGTTAGTTGAGTTTGCCAATGGGGGCTTTAGAAGAAGAGACTTGCCATAGTATATACATATAGTAAATGACAGAGCTGAGGGTCAAAATCGCTTGCTCTGGCACCAAATCCAAGGTTCTCTCTCTCAAATAAATTTTTTTTGGATATGTATACATCCCCCCAAAAAACATGTTTGCACACACACACACACACACGCACACACATACAAATATATAAACACCCAGTATCCAAATTAATTGATAGAGGTCTTTTCTGACTGTGCGAAATTAATACTTCATGTCTATGTAAGGTGTGGCATAGAAAAACTCAAATCTCTTTGTTATTCAGTTTTCAAACTTTCAGTCTATCCAGTCACTTAGAGACCTCCTTAGATGCCACACCCTACATTTAACTTCTATCTTCGAAAATTCTAGAGAAAAATGTGATAAAAATAAAAGCAAATAGAATTAGATATTTTCTATTACTTTTGTAAAATTTTCCTTCTCAAGAATACTTAATATTTGAGTCAATTCCACTCAACAACAATAACCATCACTGCTTGGTGTGTGTGTTTGTGTGTGCGTGTGTGTGTGTGTGTGTGTATGTATGTATGCAATACTTGGCTTCCATCTTGATGAAGTTAATAGTCTAGTACAGATATTTAGCATAAACACGGGGAAGTATAATGGGAAAGAATACAGAAGCAAGTAAGAGAGATGAAAAGTGATAAACAATTAGATGGCTTGTATATAGAATGTTGGAATTGGAGTTAAGATCTCGTTTCAAATGCTTCAGATATTTATTAGCTCTGTGATTCTGGACAAGTTACAGGCTATTTCCTCATTTGTAAAATGAGATTAATAACAATAGTATCTCAAATGAAATAATTCATAAAACATTTTGCCAACTTTAAAATGTTCCATAACTCTGGTGGTGGTGGTGATAATGATAATCATGAGGTTTGGGGGGGAAGGAATATTATTATCAATTAAGAAAATCCAGGAAGAGTTCTTAGAGGAGATGACTTTTGTCTATTTTTTAATATTTGATCAGGACCTTGTTAAGTTGGGGACAAGGGAAATATATATTTGAGAATAAGGGAATATTAAGAAAAGACTAAGGCAGCAAAGAACAGTGTATATTGAGAGTGGACTAAAATACAGAGTCCCTGGAGAGGAATAACACAAAAAAGACTGTAAAGATAGGGCAATTCATGAGAAACATAGAATGAGATACATTTTCAGACTCTCAGCCAATGTTGCTTATTTGTTTTCCTTACATGTTAAAAGAAAGGGCCTCATTGAGGGTGGAGCAGTGAGTTGGTGAGTAATGCCAGAGGTACAAGACCAGCAACTATGACAAAAAGAATCAATAAAAGATCTAAAATTAGGAGAAAAAAGTTCAGACAGGAACATAAGGAAACAGGAAAATTTTGTTCCTGGCATTTTAAATTTAATATCCATTTAAAAAAACATCTGTTATGTAAACAAATGACATTTCCTAGCACGAGTTGAAAATAAAAATCCACAGCTTCGTATAGCTGCTTCTTAAAAAAATTGATATGATTATGTTGTTGATGATTATTGACATATATTCATAACAAATAATAAAACAAAAAGAAAAAAGTGCCAGGAGACGGAGGTTGAAATTTAATCAAGAGATAATAAGGAATCACTGAATGATTTTAAGCAGGGAAGTATATTTGACAGCAGACTAGCAGCTGAATTAATGATGAGCCAGGAAAAAAGGTAAGACCATATCATTCTCCTCAATAAATTCCACTGACTCTCTATTATCTCTAGAATGCACAAACTCTTCTGCTTGGCATTTAAAGCTCTTACAGCTTAGCTCCAATAAACCTTTGTAAGCTTTTGATACTACAATCTAGCCAAATTGCCTTGCTATTCCTCAGAGATGACATTCCTAAATTTGTAGGGTTTGTTTTCAGTTTTGACTCTGTAGCCCTAGTGACTGACTCATTGTTGTTGCTTGGTTGTCTGGTGGTGCCAGTTCTTTGTGACCCCATGGACCATGGCATGCCAATAATATCCTTGGATTTTCTTAGTAAAGATACCAGAGTAGTAATCCAATGGATTAAGGCAAACACAGATTAAATGATGTACCCAGGGTCACACAGCTAATAAGTGTCCAAAATTGGATTTGAACTCATTACTGTATCCACTAGATGCCTCCTGACCAGTACATAGTAGATACTTAATAAATGCTACTTGAGTGGAGTTGAGAAAAATTGAACTGAATTGCAGATGCATTAATGGTCTCAATAGTGAATTGAGATTAACCATTGGGGGGTGGGTAACCCTGTTAAAAGGTGTTACCTTGATATCCTGAGTGGGTAAGCAAGCAACAGGAGTATCAGAACTGGTAGCTGGTATGACTTATTTTTATCCATAATACTCTGCTGTAAGAATGTTTTCCCATTTATGAATGAATGGTTGAATGGTTGAAGTTCAGGGTGTGTGTGTGTGTGTGTGTGTGTGTGTGTGTGTGTGTGTGAGAGAGAGAGAGAGAGAGAGAGAGAGAGAGAGAGAGAGAGAGAGAGAGAGAGAATACTAGAATCAAAATCAAGGGAAGCATTGTCAAGTAGAAGAAAATACAATGATTGTGGCACTAAAAAAAAAACTTGATTTCAAGTCCAAACTCTGCAGTTTGCTGGCCTTATGATCTCAGGCAAGTCAATCAATGTCTTAGTGCTTAGTCCTTAACAAGAAGGTTTCCTTAGAAAGCATCTAATAGAACTACTTCATTTTACAAATGAAGAAACTGAGTCTAGAGAAGCTAAGTGACTTGCCCAAGGCTGTCCTAATAGTAAGCAGATCTGGACTTCACACAGGTCTTCTGACTCCAGATAGTGTCTAAAATGGGGGTAATAATGTTTTTCTCTTTTTATCTCATGGGTATTTGTTGAGAGTCAGATTTGATAATGAATACAAAGGTTTGTAAACATACAATGTTATATTAATCAAGATAATATCAGTCAGGAGCTTTTCAAACTTTGAAACACTCTATAAATATATTCTATTATTATTTTTACTGTCAGTGGGAAAGTATTATTAGTATGTGTACATGGTTAGAGAACATGTATACCTCTGGTAGTGCTGTTTTCCTTATTATTCCTTTGGAACTTAAGATTCAGTTCAATTAACATTTATTAAAGACTGACTAGTATGTTAGACTGGAATTCAAAGACACGCAAAAAGGAGAATAGTGACCTCTAGGAATTTATGTTTTATTAGTATGAACTGCTCCTTATGGCCACTTTATTCCTTATTTTGTTCAGTTGTTGAGTCATTTCTGACTCTCTGGGACCTCTCTTGGGCTTTTCTTGACAAATATACCAGACTAGTTTGGCATTTCCTTTCCCAGTTTATTTTACACATACGGAAACTGAGACAAAGAGGGTTAAATGACTTACCCAGAGTCATACAACTAGTAATTTGAACTCAGGTCTTCTTGATTTTAGACCTAGCACTCTGTCATCCATGCCTCCTAGTTATCTAAATGGGTCTTGTTTTTATAAGTAGCCTTTAATCCCTCTGAGGGAAGGAACTTTTTATCCTCAGAGTCCTACATGGTGCTCTGCTGAGAATAGGCAGCCAACAAAAATTTGTTGATGGTTTTGACTATGATGAAATAGTCAGCAGAGACCTAGTTTTGAATTTTGACTGTAATTAAAGATAAATAACAATCTCCCTGATTTTTATTTTTTCATATGTAACATGGGTGTTCAATTTTAGCTCTTCTGGGCTATATCACCCAATAAAGACTGTATATAGAAAATAATATTTATTTATGACCCCAGTGTAACCCATATTACCAATGTGTATAGGAATAAAATGTAATTATGTCACATGAATTAGCTTTGAGGGTCACATGCAGCCTGTGAGTTGTTGGGTTGGACACACTTGATAAAAATGGAGATAATAGGTCTTATTTCATAGGTATGCCATATGGTTCAGGTGAAATGTTTAAAGAAAATTCTTTGTAAATCTTAAAACCCGATATAAATGGTAATTATGTTCATATAGAGAAAAGAAGTCTCTGGGGTTAAAGTGGGATTAGGAGAAGGTAAGGAATGAGGCAGCTTCTTCCAAAAGGACATAGATTTATTCTGCATAGTCTTGGAGGATTGATGGGAAGTAGAATCATAGAGTTTAAAGCCATCAAGGCTACCCTTATAGTTTATAGATGAAGGAACTGAGACTGAGAAGGTTAAGTGATTTGACCAATACCCTACAGATAGTAAATCCATAAAACAGGACCTGAAATTAGTTGAGAGATTGATATTGGCTCAGCACTAGGGAAATTCTAAGAAATTTGAATTATGTATAAATAGAATGACTCTCTTGATAGAATAGGGATATTCTTGCCATTGGAAGTGTTCAATAAGTGATACCATTTACCTGGAGGTAGAGTGAATTTTTCCTTGGGGGTGGGGGGTGGGGAGAAGGCTGGAGTAGCTGAGCTTCCAACTGTAAGATTTTATGAATCTATATGATCTGTACTAAATTTAGCACTGTGAACAGGAACTACTCTGGGCAGAATACACATCACAATTGCTTAACATAGGTTAGACTTAATATAGAAACACAATTGCCAGAAAGGAAGAATGAGATACTTCTCCTTCAACAACATGGTCATGTGAAAAACTGATCTGGGATATGGTTATCTGATTCCAAAGAGTAAGTTGCAGAGCCAAATCAGTAGAGGTAAAATTCTGAAGATATTGTTTTTCAAATATTTTAAGGGGACAAGCTTTATGATCAGTGAGCATTTAAAACTCTGGATATAGCGTTCAGAAGATCTAACTGAAATTTTTAGCTTTTACCATCTTCCCATTATACTCCCTCCTTTTAAGTACCAATCTTTTCAAAATAGATTTTTTTTGCTTTTAAAAATAAATTTAATATTTTATTTCTCCCAATTACATGTAAAAACAATCTTAACATTTTTTAAAATTAGTGGGGGTGGCTAGGTGGCATAGTGGATAAAGCATGGGCCTTGGAGTCAGGAGTACCTGGGTTCAAATCCGGTCTCAGACACTTAATAATTACCTAGCTGTGTGGACTTGGGCAAGCCACTTAACCCAATTTGGCTTGCAAAAAAAACCTAAAAAAAAAATTAGTTCCAAATTCTCTTCCTCTCATCCTCCCTCATTGAAAAGGCAAGCAATTTGATATGTTATATGCAGTCTTGAAACATACAAAATAGATTTTTCTGAAGATCTCCAGTCCATTACAGACTGCTTACAGGAGTGTATTAGTACCTTGAGAAAAGAGAAAGGAAATTCAAAAGAAACACAGACAAGAAGGACAGCTTTGAAAGTTACATGTATTATATAATTAAATTAATTGTATTATGTAAACTTTAAATTTATTATATACTTAAAAATTAAGCAATACAGAAGAGATTTGTATAGAATCCTTTTCTCTATTCTAAATATATGGAAATGTCACATTTTTAAATGTTTGTTAAAATTAGAATTAAAAAATAAAAAGGATAATGCCTTGAAAGCAGGGGTTTTCTTTTGTGTTTTTGCATTCTGTTGCCAAAATAAAAGCTTAATAAATAAGATGAATTAAACTGAATTATAATGACTCCCTAGGTTTAAGGAGCTTTTCTTTAATTTCAATGATTTGGTTAGTCCTAAACAGGACTTTCCTTTCTATATTTTAGTCACACAGGATTACTAGCTGTTCCCTAGGCTGGTCATTCCACATCTTCCCACTGTACATTTTCATCATTCAACAATCTTGGCTAGTGCCATTCCTTTTTACCTCTGCCTGTCAGAATCCTCGGTTGGTTTCAAACCTCAGCTCAGATACCATGTACTCTGTGAAGTCTCCTTTGATTTGCTCTTTAATTTTCGTCAATTTACCCCAGATTATATTTGTTTGTAAATATGTATATATTCACTTCTTCCAATCCTGTTCACCCCAGTAGAATGAAAGACCTTTGAGGGCAGAAAAGGAATGAGGGGTTCAAGATTGGTTTTGACAAAGGTAAAGGCAATCTCTTCCTTAGAAAATGAAACAAAAGAAAAAAAGAATGGGTAAAGATATAGTGGGGCAGCTAGGTGGCATAATGGATAGAGCACTGCCCCTGGAGTCAGGCGGACTTGAATTAAAATATGGCCTCATATACTTAGTAGCTGTGTGACTCTGGACAGTGTCTTAATCCTCTGTGCCTCATCTGTAAAATGAGTGGAGAAGGAAATGGTAAACTGCTCAAGGCTCCTTGCCAAGCAAACCCCAAATGGGGTCATAAAGAACCATACATAATTAAACACTTTAAAAATTTTAATACCTCTATCCACTCTGTTGCCCAGCTAGAAGACAAGAAGACATCTAGAAGACAAGAAATAATAGCCAATACATCATTGGAAGTCTTCAAAGTAGTAAATTGTAAAAAGGATCCTTGATCAGAAAGATTTGAACTAGAAGATTTTTATGGATTATTTTGAAATTCTGTAATTCTAATTCTGTGGAAGTGATTGGGAATTCATACTTGAATTCAGATCAGTGAATTCCTGTGTTCTAAGTATATAATTATAGCCCAAGATACCTACAGATAATATATGTTCTGTGGAGTAAGAAAATATGAAATAATCACTTGCTTCTTTCTGACCTCTGAGTCCCTGTGCTTTTGTATCCTGAGGTTCCATATGTCTTTTAGAATGACTTCAGGACTGCTGATAAGTCTGATTCCCCATAAGTAACAGATGACATTTCTGGCATTTGTGTTCTTACAGCTCCAAAGTCTCATCCCAAAATGCCAGTGAATAAAGCTAGACTTTAGATATTGTTAAAATAAATAGCTTAATTTTAATAATATTCACTTATCGGTCATAATCCTATCCAATCAGAGCCCAAGTGCTGACAGAATCTGCTCTCAGCTTGGCTTACAGTGTTATAAAAGCTTATGAAATACATGGTTGATGTGTACATTCTTTTGTCTGTGACTAATAATTGGAATTAATATGGAAACTTTCTACAAAAAGATGCTCTTGGACCATCTGAACTTTTACTGCAGTACATTCAGGGCCATGATTTAGACTTGGGTTCAAACTGAGCTTTAGACATTTAGTAATTATGTGAATTTGAATAAGTCACTTAACCTTTCTTTGCCTCAGTTTCCTCATCTGTAAAATGGGGATGATAATTCCTATAGTAAGTATCTAATAGAATTTGCTTACATCAATACATAACCATGCCTAAAAGCCCTTTCTTCTAATGCCATATTCTCACTCTGAATTGTCTAATCTCAAACTGAATGACACATATATATATATCTTAAACTCAGTAGTCCAAAATGGAACTTAACATCTTTCCCTTCCAAACCTCTTCTTTTCCTAACTTCCCTGTCACCACAATCCTGGAGGATGGTTCTGTCATTTTATGCTTAGATTATTCCAATAGATTCCTGATTGGTCTTTCTGTCCCAAGTCACTCCCCATTCTAATCTATCTTTAACTTAGTCATCAAAATGATATTCTTAAAATGCAAGCCTAACCAAGTTGGCCCCTCTTCAACACACTTCCAATGGTTCCCTAAAACCTCCAGGATCAGATAGGAAATCTTTTTGTTGTTCAAAGTCCTTTATAATCTGCTCCTCTCCACCTTTCCAGTTTTCTTTCACCTTGCTCATCCTCATTTACACTGTGACCCACTGACAATAGGCTCCATGCTATTCCTCACATGAGACCCTACATGTCTTATCTCTGCATTTTTACTTTACCTCATACCTGGAATCTTGCACTTTCTTATCTCCTGATTTTGGCTTCCTTCAAGTTAAGTTAAAATTCCCTTTAATTCTAGTACCTTTCCTCTTTTGATTATCTTCAATTTATCCTGTGTATTTTTTGTTTGTACACAGTTGTTTCATTAGACTGTGTGAACTCCTTAACAGCAGGAACTATTTCTCTCTGTCTCTCTCTCATTCTCTCTCTCTGTCTCTCTCTGTCTCTCTCTGTCTCTCCGCCCCCTGTCTCCTATCTCTCTGTCTCTCTAACTCTCTCTCTCAGTCACTCTCCATCTCTCTCTTGTGTTCTCTCTCTCTCTTTCTCTCTCTCCTCCTCCTTCTGTCTCTTTCTATCTCTCCATTTCTCTCTGTCTCTGTAGATGTTATTTGTCCAGAATTAGAATAATTCAGCATTTATTTCTTTTAAAAAATATGTTTATTTCCCTCCAATTACATGTTAAGGGATTTTTTTTAATATTTGTGTGTGTGTGTGTGTGTGTGTGTGTGTGTGTGTGTGTGTTTTAGTTTGGGGTTCCAAATTCTATCCCTTCCTTTCTTTCTTTCTTTTTTCCCCCTCTCCCTGAAATGCTAAGCAATCAGATACAGGTGATATATGTACAATCACGTTATTGATTCTATTTTGCTGTCTAGACTATAGAGAAAACTAAATTTCTAAAATATGAAATTTGGTAGAAACCATTTATTTTTTTAAAGCTGAGGAGAATTTTTCCTTGTTTATCTTTCTGAATGGAAGATATGAATGATATAAATGGCATCTCTCATTCAATCAAAGAGAATATCTATCTCTGTCTAAAAAGGGAAGGGACAGTTTTGGCATTTGTTTCCTAAGCACAATCTTTTAGGTTTATCAAGAAACAAACAAATCTCTGAATCATTTTTGGGCCAGTAGAAGTTGTTTACTGATTCCACTTTTCTAAGGCATCTCCTATCATCACCAAACCATCCCTTCTCTGATTTCAAGAAATGGTTGCCCTGCACCTATTGTTAAGCCCATTTTTGAGTACTTTCAAATAATCTACTAGTATCTGCTCTGTGGTCCTTATTTGTTTTCAGAAAATCTCTACCCTGACCTTTGATTAGTTTTATCTTTGACTGGAAAATGGATACATTTACTGCTTTCAAGAGGATTTTCATGTCTATTATCTTTTTTAATTCAATCACAAGCAGTTATTAAATACCTACCATATGACTGATTCTGAAGGTAAAAAGACAAGAATAAAATCATCCTTGTTTAATGTCTAGCATAATGACTACACATGCTATATGATGAGGTTGGGGGAAGGGAATAAGCATTTATTTAAGACCCACTTTTTACCAGTTACTGTATTGTTTTGCAAATATTATTTCATTTGATGCCCACAACAATCCTATGAGGTAGATGCTATTATGACCTCCATTTATAATTAAGGAAACTATTAATTCCACCAAACAGAGGTAAATGACTTGTCCAGAGTCACATAGTTAGTAAGCTATTAGGGGCAAGACTTAAATTCAGGTCTTCCTGTCTCTAGGAGATCCTAAGAAAAACTTAATAATATATGCTTGTTGATTATCAATTCAATAGTTTAAAAGGACATATTATAACTTAGGATATTTAGTTCCTTTCTGACAGGCCATAAAAGAAAGATTACTCTGTATGTTGGGATGTGCACATTTGTGCTAGCCGAGAATCCACAGATCATCATGTTTCCTGGGCCTTACTTAGAGCCCTTGTTAGCAAAAGGGGAATTGAACTATTGCATTGTTTCTCAGTCTTTTTGGACTCTAGTCTTTACTGTGGGATAAGTTCACTTACCTTGGCAATGTCCTTTCCAGGGAGGTGCACATTTTTTTTTTTTATCAATTATAAATGTGAAATTCAAGTAAAACATACTTCCATACTACCCATGTTGGGGATTTTTTAGGTTTTTTTTGCAAGGCAAACGGGGTTAAGTGGCTTGCCCAAGGCCACACAGCTAGGTAATTATTAAGTGTCTGAGGCTGGATTTGAACTCAGGTACTCCTGACTCCAGGGCCAGTGCTCTATCCACTGCCCCTGAGGGAGGTACACATTAACAATGAAGTTGACACTTGCATTGTCAGAGCTGGCTCATTATTTGGGAGGCTCCGAAAGAAAGTGTGGAAGAGAAGAGGTATTAGATTGACTGCCAAAACTGTAGGTCTAGAGAGCCATTATGCTGACCTCTTGCTATATGCCTGTAAAACCTAGATAGTCTACTAGTGTCATGCCAGGAAACTGAATTGTTTCTATTTAAATATGTTAGGAAGATTCAGAAGGTCACCTAGTAGGATAAGATAGCAGATATTCCTTTTTTGAGCTAAACCACCAAATATTCAAATATTGTGACTATGTCAAATATACATTTACCAAAAAGCTATTTTGTGGAGAACTTACACAGGTAAGGGATCACAAAGGGGTGGGGGGGTCACAAGAAATGATACAGAGAAACCCTGAGGATCTTTCTTAAGAACTTTGGAATTTTGTACAGCATGGGAGACATTAGCACAGGACTGCCCAGGATGATGTGCCCTCATCAAAGAGAGTGCTGTACTCTATGAGCAAGATCGAACTGAAGTAGCTCAAAGGACACATGAAATCTGTAAAACACCTCAGATGGTCACATGGACTATTTGTGCCTGACCTGTGGTAGAGCATTCCAAGGCCTTAAAAATCTGATCAGCCACAGTTGTACATACTATAATTTCTTTCAAACATAGTGATGTCATTTTGGTCTTCTTCAATAAAGGACAGGACCCAACCAAAACTCTTAAAAATTATTGAAGTCACCAAAGAGTTTTTGTTTGTATGAGTTTTATCTATCAATATTTATTATAATACAAATTAAAACTGTTAACATTTGAAATATTTGCTAGTTTAAAATATAATGGCAACCCGTCAACGCTAACAAAAATGACATTTTTATGGAAAATATTTTTCCAAAATTAATTAGTGAGAAGTGACATTGTTTTACATAGTTTTGCAAAACTCTTTAATGTCTGACTTATACCAGTTTCATATTCATTTCTTTTTTCTGAATTTAGTCTCACAAAAATATATTCATAGAAATGATTATTAAAAGCCAAAGATTTGGGGAGATCCCATGTTCTTCTTTTTCTAAAGTTCTCATTTCAAAGCTCAGTCCATGAAAGACATTACTGATAATGGGACTGAATTAATTCTGTCCTTAATCTAAGTATTGTTACCTCATCCAATCTTAAAAGACATTTAACATAAGGTGAACATCCTGGTCCACTGTCTTCTGCTCAGATTATGGTAGGGGATATAAATTTTTTGAATAGATTGCTCAAGGATGAGCAGTTCAGAAGTAAATGGGATCATGTCACATACCACATTCCCTTGTTGAAATGGGGCCACCACTCATTATAATCTTTATTCTCTCTCTCATTAATTGTTACACAATCAAGTTGATTGTCACACTCAGGAACAACAATTCTTGCAAGTGCATATAAATGGTGACCCCGTTGCCATGATTGGTCTTTGGTATTTAAGAATGCCACTTATCCTTTTATTAATCGAATGCTAGTACTATTTAATGAAATGGTTAATTACCCAGAAATCACAATATAGTTGGAAAAGAGAGGAGTATTTTAATAGGCAAATAAGATCTTAGTCTTATTATGAAAATAGTTTTCCCTGAAAGGTCATCAGGGACCCCCAACCATGGACCATACTTTGAGAACCAATGGAATAGAAGATTTCTATTATTTTATGGTTATATTACTTGTTTGGGGGTAGAATGTGAATAGTTTGCTAAATGTACAGTTGCCAAAAAGAGTATTTTATGGAGAACTCACACAGGTAAGCAATCACAAGGTAGGCAGAAGAAGTAATACAGAGACACCCTGAAGGTTTCCCTTAAGAACTTTGGAATTGATTGTATAGTATGTGAGACACTAGCACCAGATTGCCCAGCATGGTGTGCCCTCATCAGAGAGAGTGTTGCACTCTATGAGCAAGATAAAATTGAAGGTTATGTTACTTGTTTGGGATAGAATGTGAATAAATAGTTATAAATGTCAAAATGAAGAATAACATCTTACAAAGTTACTCATCAATATTGCAACCTTCAACACAGGATATCTCCTCCCTTTCTCTTAGTTGTTAATTATGATCAAATAATTCTTTCTTAAAAGAAAGCCTGTAAAGATTGGGTCTAATATAAATCTTTAAGAGTCTTAGGTAGTGAATTCACTGCTAAGAGTAGTGAAATTATTAGGAGCATGTGTCATTTGAAAGGGTTTTGCAACTTGGATCATCAAAATTAAGAGAGACAGATTTGGGAAGGAGGATTTGAGCATTAGAGAAGGTAATTAGAAAAGAAAAGGCACAATCTGGAATTCAGTCCAGACAATTACTAAATTCACATTTTATTCATAGTACCTAGGATTGTTTAAAGGATATAAAAGGAACATATGAATTTTCACTCTACTCACTTGGACATAGTGGTGCAATGGATACATCACTGACTTTGGAGTCAGAAAGACAGGAATTCAAATCCAGTCTCTGAGACTTGACATTTACTTGCTGTGTGACCTTGGGCAAATCACCTAATCCTGTTTGCCTCACATCCAGGGTCATCTCCAGTCATCCTGATTCATATCTGGGTATTGGACCCAGATGACTCTGGAGAAGAAAGTGAAACTGGTGACTTAGTCCAGTACCCCCACACTCAATCCAACTCATATGCTTGTCATGGCATCACCTCCCTAATGTCATGGCCTTCTTCGAGAATGAAGGACAAAAAGAAGAAACAGCCTATACACATTGTTACATTCTGAGAAGACTTATGAAACTCTAAATGAATGCAAATTGTTAAAGTACAATGGAAAGAAGATTCAATTTGGAGTCAGAGGATCAATTTAGATTCAACTACTAACTACTTGCAGAAAGGAGTTAAGGATTTATTAAAAGTTTTCTATGTTCCAGGTACTGTTCTAAGTACTTTACAAATATTATATCATTTAGTCCTCATGACATTCCTAGAAGGTAGATATTATTATTATCCCCATTTTATAGTTGGGGAAGCTGAGGCAGGTAGTAGTCTCGTAATTTGTCTAAAGTCATACAGCTAGTAAATGTGTGAGACAGGATTTGAATTCAAGTCTTCCTGACTCTAAGCCCAGCAGCTCTACTATCCACAGAGCCACATAACTATACAAACTAGCTTGCCTTGGGCAAGTTAAACCTTTCTGGACTTCAGAAAAGGTATCAATTTCCTTCTAGCTATATATATATCTATGGTCCTATAAGCCTAAATTGTGAAGAAAAGAAAAATAATAGAATTACCTGTTAGGTATGGTTAGTCAAGAAAGCTCTCAAAGAAGGATTTATTATCTGAACTTGAAAATAAAAGAAGATAATTTAAAAATTATTTGTACTTTTCCTTGATATTTCTACTTCTTAAAGTCATAATTTATTATTGAAAAGATACATATCACTACTTTATCCTATATTTGTTTAATATACATAATAAAAGTACAAATATTTTTATAATATAACGACATACATAATAATAACCCTATATTTGTATAGTATCTAGCATGAAAAGTTTTTAGCCAAATCACTGAATTGTTAGGAATTTCATGAGTCATAAGTGAGAAATAGACTACAGCCAATGAATGGAACAGACTAAACAAGGGAGACTAAGAAATAAGGGAATATCAATAATCTAGTAGTTGATAAGTCTGGAAACATAATTTAGGAGAGAATTGAATTAGATCAAAAAGAAAAATCCTTGGGGAAACTGCAAGTAACCTGGAATAAATCAGGCTTAGATGAATACCTTATAAAATATTCTGTGATAAATTAAAAAATGACTACATATACCAAATATTAAAGATTATACCATAGAGAAGAAATAAATCATGTACATTTCACAGTCATGGGTAGGAGATGTAATCTTAACTAAAGAAGGGAAAGAAACAAATGAAAAAGGGAAAATATATCATTTAGATTACATAAAATTGAAAAGATTCTGCACAAACAGAATTATAGCATCTTATATAAGAAAGAAGGTTATGGAGTAAGTTCAATATAAGTTTTTTTAATGCCTTTCCCACTCCTCAACTTCTTAAATAAGTCTTTTTCATTTCTGACCTAGTAAAACTCATCCAAGTAACTTGCCTAAATGATAATAACAGTAGCACAGCAACTAGAATAAGAGAGTTTTAGAACTCAATCCTTGGGATTTTGCTAAATTACTGACATCTGTTAGTATCCCATTAGAAAAAAATGCTTATTCCAAAAAAATATATGAGTGGGATGGGTTGGGGGAGAGTAAGGGAATAGCCCTTTTGAGAGAAGACCCAAGCTAACCCCTAAATAACTGTGGTTTGTAGAGTTAGAAAGTGGAATATTATCTGTCTTTTAAAGCTAGGACCAGAGAAGTGAAAGGAATAAGCTACTGGGGCAGAGATCTGGTAGGAAGAAGAAACAAATAACCTTGATGAAAGTGACCATTCAGTTTCACAATTGCATCACTTACAATACAAAGACATTCTCTTGACTACAAGATGAGGATTGATCTTTAAAGTCTCTGCAATGACATCATCTAAATTTGGTATAGTAATTTTTAATGCAGGACTTTTTTGAATGGTATTGTCAGTGCTGGGAGATTATTTGGACCTGTAGGAAAAAGGAAGGGGGAAAAAGACAGAATAGTATAACAATTTTTACAAACATTTTAACATTTTTTTGCTTTTTTGTTTTTTTAATGTGCTAGTAATTTATATCTATATAGGAATAAGACTGATCTCTGATTTCAATAGTATAAGGAATTTCCAGATGAGGAAACTTTTTTTGCTCCTGTAGTTCATGAATCTTCACTGCAACTTATTAAGAAGCTAAGCAGAGCTGACTCACTGATCTGCTCAGAGTTACAAAGCCAGTATGTATCAGAAACAGAATTTGAACTCAGTTCTTCCTACTGTTGTATATAACTCTTCATATTTATATTTACTTTTATATATGGTTTACCAAATGCTTTCTTTACAATATCTTTATAAGGTAGGTTGGACATGCACCCTTACCCCAGTTTGCCAATTAAGGATCAGTTTCCAAGAGGGCAGTCTTGCCCAATATCCTTTGACTTTTGCACTTGATTGTATAAATTCAAAGCTCAAAACAGCTTCTAGTGGTTATATATCTGAGAGGTAAGTCAATGTCTCTGTTTCCTCCTTTATAAGGATTTGGATTAACTGGTGTTCAAGATTCATTCTGTTTTCAACAATTTCTGATTCTGGGTGGGGCCCTCAACCCTGGCCAGTAGAACCACTTTTAGTCATGGACCCTTCAGGTGTAGATGTGTAGTTCTCCAGAGTAGAAGGGAGATCTTATTATCTTCTCTGGGAGAAGAATATGCACATAGCCTGTTAGATTGTGATAGATAATACTTCAGGTTCCATAAGAGTGTCTGGTAATGTTTCAGATGACACATCAAATGTAACAAATAGAAGAGAAATATGAGTTACTTTTGAAACTGTTGCCAGACTCAGAACTGTAGGCCAAAAAAGAAATGATGCCGCTTGAGACCACAAAAGGAAAGGAATTTAGAAATTAGTGTCTGTCCCCAGTTCACCCTTCCATTATTTAGCAATCAACTGAGTTCTATGGCACTGTCTCTGAAAGTAAGAGGTCATCTAGTCATAGAGTGTTAGAGAGGGGAAAAAGGCTGATGAGGACATTTGGCTTATTCCTTCCTAAGAGAGAGTGTTTGCTCGGTCAACTTTTAAGGCATGGTCCCAAATAAAAGGGTTTCTAATCATTTCTGTATAATATTTTCATCTTTTAAAGATTTTTCAAGAAAACCAAAATTGCTGTAATATATATAATGCCATTATAAGTTGTGTGTGGATGTGATTTTAATTCTTAAAGCCTTTTCTATAATCAGAAGCAATAATGCTTATTTGTAGGGCTGTTGAAAGAAGTAAATCAGTATCTTAGAATTCTTAGCTGCTTTTACAATTAACTCTTACCTTCTATGTGAGACCTTTCCAGTTTCTTCCAGTTATCGTGCATTTATTTTGCATATAACTTTTATTTATTTATCTGTGAGCATGCTGTTGGGTATCAATAGAGAATAGTATATTGGTTCAAAAAGCACTTTCACACTGACTGTTTCTCCCAAGCCCAGTGCCTAGCACATAGTAGATATTTAATAAAAGCTTGTTGAAATGAGACAGTCAGTGTGAAAGTGCTTTTTGAACCAATATACTATTCTCTGTAAGATGAAGAGTTTGATCTAGAGAATGTCTAAAGTCTTTTCTAAGATGTTATTACTTTTTAAGGAGATAAGTACTAATAATTATTTGGAGGCCTCATTTTATTTTTTATTTTAAAATATTTTACCTTTTGTTTTAATATCCTATTAATTATTAGTTTCTGAATATATCCCTAATCCTAGCCTTCCCAAGTGATTTGTCCTCTTTAATTTTAGCCTAGATCTCTGATTTCATTCCTCCTCTTGAGGAGGAAACACTCTATAATCACAGGTCAGCACTTACTTTTCAATTTGTAGTTTTAGAGATTTGCTTAAGGCACTGAAAGCAAAAAGTAGAGTTGGCCCAGTTTCCCAGCCTCGCTGGGCTAGGTTCAAACCATACAACAAAGTCCTATTACAATTATCACAATTGAATAGAATTTTCTCGCAGATCAGAAATTGGACAAGACTAGTTCCAGAATTGAGTCACAAGATGGAGTCAGTATGGTTCATTCAATTCCCACTACCACTTGCTGGTCTAATCCCTTCTATTCCCTCAAATTCCTTCCCTATCTCAACCATAATCTTATTTTTAATCATTTAAATAGGTACCAATAATTCTTAGTAATTTAAGATTGTACAAACTGTAATTTATATTGGTTGTGTCAGTAACACATGGTTAGACTTTAGAGACTGGTGGGAAAGAGAGCAATTTGTCCAAAAATGCAATGCCATCATGAATGGTTTCATCTTGGATTGCTGCCAACCACAATGGATGAGCAGCAGCCCTTTATTCCTCTGAGACAGCACCAACAAGAGCAACTTTAACAGTTCCTTGATAACTGGCTCCCCAGTGGCTGCTTAATAAAAATAAGTCCCCATTGTTGCTTAAAAAAAAGTTAAGGTAATATCTAAACCTGCTTAGAATAGTGGGAAATGACTTAAGGTTGGGAATTCTATCAGGGAACAGGAGAAACAGCAGAGAATTGTGTAAAGACAATATTGAAACATAGGATTTAAGTTTGAGTCTATGTCTGCTATTTACTATTCATGGGATCTTATTTCTCTAATTCAATTTCCTAATCAGTAAAATGACAGAATTGGGATAGATAATTTCTAAGATCCTTCAAGAGGCTTGGGAGGAAACCTGGTGTAGTAGAAATAGAAATTGAGAATCTCAGTTCAAATCTTGTCTATCTGTATCTATATGATTTTGGGCAAATCACTTAACTTTCTAACATTAAAAGAACATTGTACAAAGTAACTTCAATATTGAATTGATGATCAACCATGAAAGATTTAGTATCTTTGATCAAGACTATAATCCAAGTTATTTTCAAAGGACCCATGATGAAACATGTTATCTACTTCCAGAGAGAGGGAGATCCAATGATCTTTGAGGGTAGATTGAAGTATATTTTTTTATTTTCTTTATTTTCTTTCTTTTTTGTGAGTGTATATGTGTAAAATGGCTATTATGGAGTTATGTTCGGTATGACTTCATATCTATAACTGATATATTACTTACCTTAATGAGTGGAGGAGGGGTGGGAGGGAGAAAAATTGGAACTCAAAATTTCAAAAAATATTGCTAAAATTAAAAAAGTGATTGAGAAATATTAAATGAAATAAAATATAATAAAAAGACAACTTTTAATATCCCAATTCTCTTATTTCCCACTATAAAACAACAAATAACAGCAACAATAAAATGTGAACCATAAAAACCAAATCAAAAAATCAAAGAAAAATTACTTTTCTTGATTTGATGATGGTATGGATGATACTGAAGTGATGCTAAGATCTCCCATCTCTGTCTAATTTTTTATAAGTAAAGGTGGCTGCTAGACAGGAAAAACAAAGGTATAACCTGCTGCTGTATATAGAAAACAAGGCTAGTAGGGATAGTTGGGAGGGAGTAGCTAGTTCAATTTATTTCTGATGATATATTGTGAAACTTAACCATGAGAATAATTATGACCTGGTCAAGTTCTTTTGTCTGGACTATCTGAGACTGCTATATTAATTAGTGCAGTTAATTTTGTGGTAGAAAGTCTTTAAAATCCTTGGTTCTGAGAAGAAATAAGATACATTCTAGTAGAGTCAACAAGAAGTAGTCATTATAATAGAGTGTAAAAATCTCTAATTTGGGAATATTATTCTCCATTTTACTAAGTGTAGTGAAAAAGATTGGAGTTGTAATTAGGATAAGTAGATCTGAGTCTTAATATTTCAAATATTAATTGTTTAACTGATATGATGAAGATTCCCCCCCCCCATTTTCCCCAAAACAGGGGAAAAGTTTTCTGTGGAAGTTTTTTGTTGATCCCTTTTCCAGGGATCTGATTGGATACTGATTTCCTTGACCAAACTACTTAGTCACCTAAAAGCATAAAAAAATTTCACCTATGAGGAGCAATCCCTTGAATTTGGTGGATATCTAAAGATCCTAGTAGTCATCATACCTCACCCCCTACTGAAGTGACTTCTTGAGAAATGGTATGGTAGTGATACATCTATAGAAGGGAAATACCAATTTATTCTTGTTGCAAAATAAATCTTGTGTTAAATGTTTAATGATTAGAGTGTCTCATTTCATCACATCATCAAATCTGAACTAACAAGGTTTTTGACAGTAGTCTTGTCTCTGTAACCTTGGAAGACGTACTTAAATTTTTGATCTTTGTTTTTTTCATTTGCAAATGAGGACAGAATATTTATACAGCATTTGTAGATTCAGAAGTGGCAGGGATCTTAGAAGGATCTTAATCATTCATTGTATAGTTGAGAAAACCAAGGCCCAAGAAGATAAAGAGACTTGTCTAAGGTCACAAAGATACTTTCAAAAAGACATAATTTGAACCTTGGTTGTCTTACTAGAAACAAGGTCCTTTACACTCTACCATGAAGTCTCCTACTTGTGAGAAATGGTGTGGAGTAGTTTATATAAAGAATAGACTCCCAGTCAGGAACATCTGAATTCAAGTGTTACCTTAGACTTACATATACTGACTGAATCTGGGCAAGTTGGTGGGGTGGTGGTTAGAGCATTGGATCTCCAGTTAGTATGATCTGATTTTAAATCCTGCCTTGGACATTTATGAGCTGTGTGACCTTGAGCAAATCATTTAGCTCTGTCTAATTATCTTCATCTGTAAAATGAACTGGAGACCAAAATGTAGACTATTCAAATATCTTTGCTAGGAAAACTCTCAATAGAATCACAAAAAGTTGGACACAAAAGAAAAATTGCTGAACAATAACTGAAATATTACGTGTGCCTTATGCCCCTATGGAACTTCTGTTTGATAATTTTTCCCCATTAAGAGTGTATGAATGAAAAAGTATTTATTAAGTATTTAGTATATGCAAAGTATTGAGCTAATTGCTGGTGTTGCAAATTGAAACAAAGGAAATCTCTTCTTAAAGAGCACACATTTTGATGGGGCAGAAAATACATTTGGAAGCTACAAATCAGATGGAAAAGTCCTATGATCATTAGGGTTTAGTGGTGAAACAGATACTAATATCTCATCTTTAATGACATTTCTACAGTTAGAAATCTATGATATGATAAAGTGGGCATGCTATTTAATTTCAATGACTTGGGTTGTCTCTGACCCCAGAACTGACAATAGCTAAGGAGAAGTGGTGTTGATTGTGGTGGTTTGTCTTGGATGGAACAAGTTGTCTCCTTTCTGTCCCCTGGAGTGCCTTGACTCAAATTTATATAGCAGAATATTGTATGTATCTATGTGGATGATGCCTAGAGACCATGCAACAAGAGCATTTGCTTTTCCACTCCTAAACTTTAGAGTAACTCTGGACTTGGAAGTTTTTGAAGGGATGTAACTGTGTCCTTGATTGAGCCTATGAGATCTGTTCTGGCCCTAGTTCTTCAAATTACTTCAGAAATTCAGAAGTGTCTGGTGAAGTCCCTCTTGCCAAAGGAAAGTCTTGCATTCTAAAGAACAGCTGTTTAAAACACACTCCCTAAACTTTTACTTCCTTCCAAGCTGTAGCAAGGAGGAAAGGAGGTGTGTAGCAAATCAGCTGGTTTCCTAACCCCTTCTCTATGCTTTTTAACATCTGGCTTCCAAGATATTCAGGCCAATTGAATAAAGGAAACATCTAGCTTGATTCATTCATTGTATACATGAGAAAACCAAAGCCCAAGAAAATGAAGGCATTTGTCCAAAATCACAAAGATAGTTTCAGAAGCACAATATGTACTTCAGTGTCTGACTCTAGAGGGAATGTCCTTTCCATTCTACCATGCTGTCTGCTACTTGTGAGTGATGGTGTGGTTTAGTGTTCAAAGAGCAGGCTTGCAATCAGGAGAACCTGAATTTAACTGCTGCCTTTGACTTACATATATTGGCTGTCTGAACCTAGTCAATAGGTGCTGTAGTGACCAAAGCACTGAATGTGGAGCTCAAGGACAAGACAGAAAGAGATATTCTGGATTGTGAAATTTGATTGACTCCTTTATGTTCAATTTGAAGTAGGCTTTCATTAGAAGAATAAATCAAAGTTGATGACTGGAGTGAATAGGAGATTACACCATTGTTAATAATTGCACCTGGCTTTAGTCCAAAAGAGTTAATGTAATTTATGGCTTGTGATCTCAAGTTACATCACAACCACGCTTTTCAGGCTTGGAAGGGGCCATTTAGCTAAATCAATACTTGATTAAAGTATTGGAAGCTCCTCTGTAATGTACCCAACAAGTAGTTATTCAGTCTCTGCTTAAAGACCTAGGAAGAGAATGGACCCATTCCTTCCTAAGGTAGACTAACTGATTTAAATGTTCAACAATTCATAAACCCTATTGAGACTAAGGATAGTCAATAAACATTTATTGTGAAGAATGTGAAGACTTCCCCCTGGCAAAATGTACAAATGAGAGCAATGTGTTTCAATAGCCATGAAGGTGGCTGAAATAGGTGTTGTGAAATGCTTAGAGCTTGGTCAGACATTGAAGAAACCAAAGTTATCCACTGCATCCTGGGTACTAGCCAGTCATCCTGGCTTTTCTCCTGCTACTGGACTTTGATGAATCTGGGAGAGACAGAGAGAGACAGAGAGACAGACACACTGAAGACTCTACAACTCTGCCTCACTTAAATCCAATTCACCTGCAAGTCAAGACATCATCCAGTGATGTCACTGGGAAAAAAAGAATGAACAGCAATAGCAGACATTTATTAAGCAATTTATTAAGCATCTATTATGAATCAGGCATACAAAAAGAGGCAAGAAGCTCTCACTCTAATGGTAGAGACAATAAATGAACAAATATGTACAAGCAAGCTACATAGAGGATAAATAAAAAATCATTAAGAGAGGGAAAGGCTCTAGGAATTGGACTGGTAATTTCTTCAGTTTAGGAAGCTCTCAGATGAGGAAATTCGCTCTACCAGTGCAGTTTGTCACCTTCACTACAACTTAAAGAGTCTTTGCGAGTTACCTAGAGCCCTGATAAATTAAAAGATTTGACTTGGGTCTCATAGCCAATGTCTGAGTTTGAATTTGAACTCAGGTCTTCTTGGATTCAAGACCAACTCTCTGTCTACTTTTCTATAGGCTCTATAATATCATAATATAATAATACTCAGTAGCATTCAGGTTAAAAATTCTTTGCTGTCATCATCAAATGTTTCATATTGTCTCTAACATGCCCCTGCAAGCTGTTTATACCAGCCCTTCTCTTTAATGGTGATTTCTGGTTTCTTGTGAAAAGTCCTCACCTATCTCCAACCTTTGTTATAAAAGGCCAAAAGGTATGTTCCCCAATATTTCAAAGAAAAATAATGAGTCTTTTCCTAACAAAAAACATACATACAAGGGCATACAACATTTCTGTTCATAAATAAAAACTGATATTTCTATTGCCCTTTACATATGTTTATCTCATTTGACCCTCCTCAGTTCTGTGTGAGGAGTACCACAATTCCCATTTTACAAATTTTACATTTTATAAAAAAAGACTCAGAATAGTTGTGATTTGCTAATAAGCCAGAGCTATCAATAATAATAGCTACTATTTACACAGTGCTTTCAGGTAAGCAGAGCTTTGAATATATCATATGATCCTGTTAAGAACTTGGGGAAATAGATCCTATTATTATCCCCATTTTATAGAAAAGGAAACTAAGGGTTTCCTTAGGGTCAGCTAGCTAGTAATCTTAATGCTCATCCATGTGACAAACCCTGATTGATTTTGAAATGAAAGCATTCTTTTTACTTCCTTTTCTCTCTGTGTATATGCGTGTGTGTGTGTGTGTGTGTGTGTGTGTATGTGTGTGTGTATTCAGTTGTTTTGCCTGAAAATCCCCTCCACAGTGGGATATGTAAAGCTCAGTCAAGCAAGGGGTCCAGCCCAATTTTGAAGAAGGAGGCCAGGGAGCCTCAGAATAATTAATTAAATAAATAAATAAACAAATAAATCAAAGAGGATATGCACATTGGGATAATATAGGATGGCAGCTAGATGACATATTGGAATTCCTGCAAAGACCCCCCCCCCCCATCCCAAAACCCCATGGTAATTATAGTAATCAGACAAAGGAAGGAGGAGTTACAGAGTACATTAGGTGCAAAATGGCTGATATTTTTGGGTTTACTCTGCTAATCATTGGACTTGGGTTCTAGATACTTAGGTGCACTATCAGTCCTGTGGAATATAAGGCCTTGTTGTATTGCCTCAGTCGATGTGTTTTCCTTTGGTTTACACTTATCTTGATTTACATTATTCATAGCTTTCATTGATAAGGACTCCATTATACCAGCCTTTGGCTTTCACTGATAGAAACTTTTGTCAGATAACCCACATTATTCATGATCTCTACTGCTAGAGTCTTTTGTGAGAAAACCCAAATTATGACTTTCACTGCTTAAGGGATCCACATTATTATGGCTTTTACCAATAGAGACCCCACACCAGGTGATCCTACCCTGAACTCTCTTTCCTTTGCCCTTCCCCTAATTGAAAAAAAAAGCTTACATATGGTCAAGCTAAACAAATTTCCTCTTTGACCATGACCAAAGATGTTAATCTCATTCTGAACTTTTCTGTCAGGTTAGGGGTGGTATGCTTTATCATTGGTCTTCTGCATCATGGCTGGCTGTTGCATTGATTAGCATATATAAGTCATATAAGTATAAGATACATGTCTATCTGAAAGACTAAGACAGAAGAAGTCTATTGTTTAGGAGGCAAAATGGAGTTGTGAATAGAGTGCTGGTCATGGAATCTAAAAGAACTAAGTTCAGATCCTATTTCAATCATTTATTCTGTGATTTTGAGCAAGTTTTTGAGCTACAACTTACCTCAGTTTTCTAATCTTTAAAGGAAGTGGTAAAAATAGTATTTACCTATCTGGAGATCAACAAATGAGAAAATATATGTAAGGTGCTATGTAAATATTTACTATTATAAATGTTATAATTTATAAATGTTCTCATTTGTGAAATAAGTAAAAGGGTTGAACTTGATGTCTCCTACAGTCTGTTCTACTTCTATACTTAGATATTAGAAGCTTCAAACCTTTATAAAGCTTTGAGATTTTTTAAAGTGGGTAAGGCCTCAAAAGGAAAGGGAGAGGGATCAAGCAATTTTTAATTTTCATTTGTGGACACCACAAACAGCATTATTGTTTAATTGTTTTTAGTGATATCTGACTCTGTGACCCATTTGGGGTTTTCTTGGTAGAGATACTAGAGTGTTTTGCTATTTTCTTCTCTAGCTCAACTTGCATATGAGGAAAACTGAGGCAAACAGGGTTAAATGACTTGCAAAAGGTTACATAGTAAGTATGTGAGACTGGATTTGAACTCAAGTCTTTCTGACTCCAGATGCAGAGTGAGGAAAGGGAACTATGAGATTTACCATGAAGACTAGTTTCTCAAAATATGCCATGTCAAATATCTTTTCATGATAATTGACAATGCCTTTGTGCTTTTGGAAATAGAACCTTTGGGAGGGAACTGTTAAATTAAGAATTTTCAGGGAATTTAATGTATGAACATGCTCCTAAGTATACTTCTGAATTGGCACATCCTTGTAGCCATACTAGAGAGGAAAACAGTGGCTCAGGTACAGGGTAGTTTCCTTTAATCTGGGGGGGGGTCTTACAAGTTCCATGGATAGATTTCAAGGTGGCTGAAAATTTAGCATTTTTAAAAACTATAACTATTTCAATATACTATATACTTGGTTTCCTTTGTAATCTTATACATTTTAGATCATGCATTTAAATATATTATCCTGAGGAGTCAATTAGTTTCACTAGTCTGTCAGAGGTCCATGACACTAAAAAATGTTTAGGAACCTCTGTTCTAATTCAACTTTTACCTCTCTAAGGAAAGCCCCCCCCCCACCCCCCGCAACAAGATGTCCAGAACCAATACTTGAGACCTAACTAGAGGGCAATGCTTCTGTTCCTTCCTAAATCAAAAGGAAAGAGTCTATAAAAGACCAAAAACTCCAGTGTTTGTGAGAATACTTGATCCCTGTTGCTCTTGGCTGGTTCTATTCTCAGGCTCCACCAGAGGCTAATCCATTCCAGGACAACTGCCAGGATAAGATGCTGCAGTTCAATGAAGCTTAGTTAGAATGTTCAGCAGCTGTTTCTTTGTGTGTTCCATGTTAGATTTACAGTACATGGGACTGCAGATTTGTAGCCTTTTTTCCTTCTCCACCCAAATGAAATCACTTCCTCTCTCAGTCTGACTTCTTAGAAGTTTAGTGAAGGAGCAAGGGTGATCTGGGCAGCCAGGGAAGAAAAGAGCAATCAACACTAAAAATGCCAATGATTTCATATGTGAGTTTGAAAGAAATCTCACATACTCACAAAGACAATGTCTCTTTAAAGGTCCAGATTCCGGTCACTAGAGTTTTCTGGTCAAGAGAATGGAGATACAATATCACACCCTGAAATTAAAAGATTTTATTTACATTGTATTGCAGACCTCTTGAGTAACCCCAGTTGTCTGGTTTCTTAGAGATATGTAAGTGCATAGAAAAGTTTCAAAGGGCATTTTTTTGCCCTTTTTGGTCCAAGAAAGGTAGAAACAAGCACTTCTTTTGGTTATTTTCACAGACTGAGGTTGACTCTGAACTCCTTCATTTTATAGATATGGAAATGAAGTTACAGAAAGGGAAGATGGCTTGCTCAGGGTCACATTGCTAATAAGTATCAGAGGCATAATTTGAATCCAGGTTCTGATTCTAATTACCATCCCACACTGTCTCCTTGTCCCTTTTTTTCCATCCTCACCTTCATCACTTTTCAGTTTATAGACTTGCAAAAAATGGTCAATGAAACCCACAGGGAGTGTGGACATAACTCTTACAAGTAAGGAAAAATTCTCCAGTCAACGGGCCTGTCTGCCCTCTCTCAGGCAGGAAGCAGAAAGGGTGAGCTTTGACAGGGAGTAGAAATAAAAAGTCACTTCGTGCTGCTTTCCATCTCCTAAGACTTGTGTTGAAATCTGAAGTCTATTGTCAAATGCTAAAATAAAATGCTTCCAATGTTATTTCCTCAAGTCACATTCTATATTTTTGGCAAATGAGAGAAAAGCACATTCTTCAAATAGAGGGCAAACTCTGGGGACAATAAAAGAAAGCATATTGAAGTTTCTGACTTCCCCCTTCCCTACCCCCCATATTTAAGGTGGGTGGAGAAAGAAAAACAGTCTCTTGGCTCTAGGAAAAAGTCAATCCCTCTATTGTCTCCTGGGTTGGCATTAAACACTGTTCCATAAGACATCAATTCCTATCTTGATAACTCTTGAAGAGAAGAGGGGTTTCTTAGGATGGGTTTACATGAACCATTCAAGGAAAAGGAAGCGAGCAAGACCTTTGTTATTGGTCTCCAGAGGAGGAGAATGACACAGAGGTCCTTTGAAATAAAAGAATCTATATTGAACTCCCATCTCTGATGCTTACTATTTGTATCTAGTTGAGTAAACCCTGAACTTCCCTAGAATTCAGTTTCCTCATCTGAAAAGGAGAGGAGTGTATTAAATGACCTTGGAGGACCTTTCAAGCTTTAAATCTAAGATCCTCTTACTTAAAGTCTGTGGTCAGATGAGTATTCAGTAATATTAACATTTTAGGGTATCTGGCTCTCATTTTTACTAAATGATGTTTTGTCTTGGGCATGTTACTTAAATTTGCTGAGCCTCAGTTTCCTTAACTATTAAAAAAGGAACAAAAAAAATAGAATACCTCCAAAATTGTTATATGAAAGACTTTTGTAAACCTTAAAAACGAAATGTTAAGTAATTGCTAGCTTTCATTGGAAGGCACTGGGGTATAATGTAGACAGTCAAGAGATCTAGATTTTTGGATCTAGTACTTAATAGCAGGTAAATCACACTAACATGAATCTCTGTTTATCTATATGTAAAATAGGTATAATAGCACATATTGCTTATCTCAGAGGGTTTTTGTGAGCTAAGTACTTTATAAACTCCTGAAGAGCTATATAATAACAAGAAAGCAAATTTCAATTTTACAAAACATATCTTTTTTAGTTATCTCATTTAATCTTCACAACCACCCTGATAAGATGATGTAATAATAACCTTCATTTCACAAATGAGGAAATTGAGGTTGAGAGAGGTTAAATGACTTGCCCAGAGTTACACAGTTGTGAGTGTTTGAGGCAAGATCTGAACCTAAACTTCCAGCATCCGTTCACAGGACAATCTAGTAGCCCTAAGGAAGTAAGAGGCAATATTACACAATAGAGTATATGTTGGCCATAGTATCAGGAAAATCTAGTTCTTAGTCTTGTCCTTGGGATATGGCCATAGATGAGATACAAACCTCTTCTGAGTCTTGGGCAGCCTTGATAAGATTGTTATAGCTCTACTGTGATCTATAGCTGCAGATTCTTGGCAAATGTCCAGTGAAAGAAATATAAGAACAATCAGATATCTCCTTAATGTTCCATCAAAAGTAGCAGCTGTTTTTCTATTTATTTTGGGAAGGTGAGGGAATCTCTTCCTCTTCCACCTTTTCTTTCTCAATTTTGATTAGACAAAATATGTTTATGTCCCAAAAGTGATCTAAGAACTAGAAAACGTTAACTCACTGACACTAAAATATAGGATTATCCTTGTACAATATAAATATTTTTGTCATTATCAGTAGTGTTTATTCTTTTATTTGTCATTCTACACCTATGCTAATAGTATTTTGGATTGCAAAGCATCACTCAGTGAAGGATGGGAGTATCTACTTTGTTTTACACACACACACACACACACACACACACACACACACACACAGTCCTGATTCTAAGAAAAGTCTTTCAATGAAATTCTGCAAAAGAAATATCTGTTCAGGTGTTGAGAGATGCTGGAGTGAGCTTCTACCACTTCCTACTTGATTTGTTAAATTTTCATATACAAATACACTTTAGAAATCTGAAGCCTACAAATCAGTACTTGTTTAATTGTTTTATTGATTATCTAGACTTAAGAAAGTGAGGATGAAAATGTTAGCAATGTATATTAACCATAAAAGTCTATTCTATATACATTCCCTTATTGCCCCAGGTAATTATTAAACATTTACTGACACATCCCTGATCTATGGTGAATCAGAATATTGGACTTGGAATAAGGAAGATCTCAGTTCAAAATTCCCCACCTATCATTTACTAGTTATATGACCATCAAAAAATAATTTCATTTTTATGAGCCTATTTCCTCATCTGTAAAATGATAGAATTGGATTAGATGGTCTTTAAGTTCCCTTCTCTAAATCCTAAGAACTGCATGCCTCAAATTTTGGTTAAAAATTTTGGTTTTAAAAAAAAACCTTTACAACTTACTTGCCTCACTTCATTGAATCTGATAAACATTTTAAGATGATGATGGTGGAACAGAATTTAAATGACTTGTTTCAAGCCTGGCCTCCTACCCCAACTTGAACCCCTGAGAAGGCTGCATTACTTGTCTCAGTGCTCCAGAGGAAGTAGAAAAATCCCTTTAATAGGACCCTGGAGAAAGTTTTCCTCTTATGAGGCTGAACAACTTGCTTGACTAGGAATATAAGAAAGTGGATTGGACCCCCACTATTGGCTCTTACTGAAATAAAGGCTTTATTTTCAGGAAATTGCTGTCAGTTTATGAGCAATGCCAAATAAAATGAAGTAAAAATGAAATATCCCTAGGGGAGGTTCTGTACTTCTCCCTAGAACAACTCAGCTCCCTATAGGGGAATCATCATTCTCTTCTCTAAATTTCCAAAGGTTGAAGCATTTTATTTTTCTTCTTGGGTTTCTTGGTTACTTTAGAAACAATGCAGCCTAAATTTCTATTTACCAAAGCAGAGATAATTTCACTTATGCACAGAAATATCTGAGCTTTAGGGACCCTCAAGACTAGAAGTTCTTAATTTAGAACCTGTAAACTTATTTTTAAGAAAAAAAATGTTGATTTGTTAATTCATTCTAATAATTGGTTTCTTTTGTAATGATAGATATTTTCTTTTATGAAACCTTTTCAAAATATTATTCTGGGAAGTGGGTGTCACCAGATTGCCAAAGGAATCCCTAACACACAAAAATGTCAAGAAACCTTCTCTCCTCATCTAGAACAATCCTCTCATTTTAGGGATGATAAAACTGAAGTCTAGAGAGAGTGTCATCAATTTCCCTGATGTCAACAGGACTTATTTAGAGGCATGATCAGAACCTAAAGCTAGGCTTCCTAATCTTAAGTTTCATTGATTATCCATAGATAGTCTCAGATTTAACCAATCCACTTTGAGCCCACAGATACAGAGAGCCAGGGGACCTTCTGGGAGTTTTTCACAGTCACCAGAAGAACATCTGGTATAGATTCTGCCTTACACAATTGACATATATTTGAAATATGAAGGGTTGTAGTCATTTAAGGACTTGCAATTTCCTGGTCAGAGATGAGCCATTGACTTTGAAAGGGAGTATTTAGTTTATATAAGAATTAGGATCTTAAATAGGTGTCTTAAGCAAACTATTTGACCTCTAGATTGTAGCCTGAGATACTCCAGGTCAAGATCAGCTGCTTTTTTTTTAAATAAGGGAATAATTATAGTTTAATAGGGGTCAGAGCTATTGACAGGGATCCTTGAGAATGAGGCTCTCCTCCAAACTGTATTTAGCTTTTGCATTTTCCTTTGTAGAAATGATTCTACCCAGTGTCCCTGTCTTATCCTATTTTCATGATTTGAATTTATTAATCTAAACTAAGGCATTATGGTTAAGCCAAGTCACAGCTTCAGAAGAATGCAATTTCCTCTGATTGGTAGCAATACAACCCAGAGCCAAGTGGTTGGCTTTTGACTTTTACTGAGGTTCATTAAGTTGTTAAATAAAGCAAATATTCCTGTGTAAAGTGAAAGGGAAAATCTGACCTAGCTGGTTCCTGAGCTCACTTTCAAATCTAAATTCTATGATTCCATTGTAACATTTACCACAGAGCAGGCATCTAACAAATGTTATTGGTTGATTAAAAATGTCTCTGGGTGAGGTCCATTTAGCTCAACAAGAAAAGGCAATTTTTAAAAGTGTAAAACAAAATGTATATATTAGTACACTATTAAGATCTGAGTTGGCTCAGAGGTCCAGTAGGGATAGGGAAAAGAAAAAAGAATGAAGTGCAGTTGAGGATAGATAACAAAAATGTGTCAGGGCAAATTCATTCTATGACTGGCACTTTCAAGGACTGAAGCAAATGATTGAAATTATTTGTATTTACAAAGAGGAATGAGCTAAGTTTCTAGGGAAATTGTGGGAAGACTAACTATTTCTAAGGCCCTTTACTTGTTTATCTAAAAAATATATTACCTGTCTTATCTATGAGAAAATACTTCCCAATGCTTTATATGTTCAAATGGGTTAGTGATTTCTTCAATTGTGAGTGTGTTTCCAGTGGTATTGGATCCAAGGCAACCATGCCTTCCCATCCTGTTCAAATCTTGTCCTTGTCTTCCTAGCCAAAAGAGCCTATCTGAAATGCTGGGAACTTTCTCTTAGCCTGCTCTCCTGAGGCTATCAATGGAGGGTTCTGACCTCTCTCTGGATCTGGAAGCAGCTAGGAAGTTGGATGGGTGGGTGGGGGTAATTCTAGAGTCAGGAAGACCAGAGTTTAAATAATACCCCTGAGATAAACTAGTTATATTACCTTGAGCAAGTCACTTAAACCTCTGTTTGCCTTAATTTCCTCAACAGCTAAATAGAGACAATAACATCTTCCTCATAAGATTATTGTGAGAATTGAATGAAATAATATTTGTAAGAATCGTAAAATTCCTTGATGACATTTTTTGCTCTTGTTCTTCAGAGAAATTTATAAGCTTAATACTGCAGCCTGCTCACAACCAGCCATCCAGTGTCATTTATTTGATAATCATTTTGATTTAATTTTTCAGAAAATTATGTACCACATTTCACTGTTTTTAGGTCATAACAATACATTGGAATAGAAAAAATAGACCTTTACTCTGACAAGGAAACTTAATATCATTTAGGCATCTTTGGAATTTCTTGAACCCATGAAACAAAGCACTTATTTCAATATAGTGAAAAATATTTTATACCTGACCTTTTTCACCTGTAATGTATGGTTTCATATTTCTCTCTCTCTCTCTCTCTCTCTCTCTCTCTCTCTCTCTCTCTCTCTCTCTCTCCCCTTTACTTTTTTAAGGGGTGTAGGGTCAGGGTTAATAGTGTAAGTTAAAGGAAATAGATAAATAAATATTTATATTAAAAACCCCAAGCATCAGCAGATGTTACCTTTTCCTTCCTGTGTTATGACATAAGATCATAGATGTGATCATAGACTTAGAAGGCAATTTAACACTCATCTAATCTGACCCTTTCTTTTTATAGAGAAAGAAATATAGAATTAGAGAAAGTAAATGAATTGTCTGAGATCAAACAAGATAGTAAGTGAGAGAACTAGAATTCGAACTCAAATTCCAAATCCAACATCCTTTCCCCATACTTTTTAGTTATTTTTTAGTTCTGTATGACTCTTTGTTCCCAACTGAGGTTTTCTTGACAATGGTGTGCCATTCCATTTTCTTTTCTAGCTCACTTCAGAGATGGGAAAACTGAAGCAAACAGGGTGAAGTGATTTGTCTAGAGTCACACAGCTAATAAATGTCCTAGGCTGGATTTGAACTCATGAAGATGAGTCTTACTAATTCTCTGTTCAGTGCTCTAACTCCTGAGCCATCTAATTGATTCTTCTACTTAGTAGAGGTTTATAATTATTTTTTTGTTTCATGGATGCTTATCTGGTAGACCCCTTCTCAGAATGATGCTTTTAAGTACATTAAAAATAAAATTCCTTTGCCTCCTCCACTTTTCTTTCAAATAATTACTTCAATGACTTGATCTCACAGAAGTATTCAGAAGGTCTGGATCAGGGTTAAAATAATTTACATATTCACATCTTCCTACTAACATTTCTATTTTAGAAGATTTTTTAATATAATATTTTATTTTTACCCAGTTATATGTAAAAACAATTTTCATATTCTTTTTTAAATTTTGAGTTCCAAATTCTGAAGTTATTGTTTTAAGTGAAAATTGAATGCAGTAGAGTAAAAAATACTTTTTTTTTCTGGAGTAGAAAGACCAGAATTCAAATCCTGATACTGGATAACAGTATCTTGGGCAAATCATTTATCCTCCCTGGCTCTCAGTTTCCTGACATAAAATGAAGGGGTTGACCTAGATTCCTAAGGACTCTTTATGTCATGCCACTATAAGTTAATTTTTAACATTAGCAATTTAGGTATTTCAGAGAGGAAGGAAAAGTCACATACTTTATGAATGGCAAGACATTCTGATGACCTGCAAACCATAGTTCCTAGAAAACTAGTTTGCAATATGCCAACCTAGATTTTATTCATTTTAGACTAAATATATTTGCAAATCCTATTCCTTTCTGATTTATTCACAACTTCTCAGAAAATCCACTGACCTTAAACATCTTCACCGATCTTAAACAACTCCTATACTCAGGGAGTGGACTTTACTTTTTTTGGTCATTAGCAGGAATGGCTTCCAGGGTTCATGAATGATGTAGCTAGAGGATTGCCAAAGGAAGAACTTACTTAAGTGTTCTTTTTAAGGCATAAAGAGTCATTCCTTGGCTTAAAAATCCTCAGTGGAGTTGAAGTGATTATAGCATTTAGTGATGTAGACCCTATAACCATATCATTTCCCACATACACAAGGAACCCCAGCTGTACAGTTCCTAAACTATGGGACAAAATGATGAAGCAGATAAAATTCATCCTGGGTACCTTGTTCTAAAGTCTTGGCATTCTGTTTGCTCTTTGGTTTTATTGGGAAGGTGGCATAATGGACTTCATCCATGATCAAGGATCATAAGCTAAGGTCAAAGATTAAAGTTTTAAGATACAACTTGAGTCAGACCAGCAGTCAGGTCCCTGACATTCCCTATATTTGGTACTGGCCTCCTGGTCTAAATGTTTGATCCTACAATTAGTTTGCTACTTCCACTTTAACCCACTCCATTTTTTCCCATCCCCTCTTGCCTTATTCAAGGTCTTCCTTACTACAACAGTCTTTCTCTTTCTCTCCCTCACTTTTATGTCCTTTCTATCTACCTACTCTATTCCTAGAAAAGTTTTACTGTGGTCTTCAAGACCATTATTCCTATTCTTTTCTCCTCCAAAGGTTAAACTTCTTTAAAATGTTCATTCCTGAGACCTCCACTTCCTCACAATCCATTTTCTTTGTTCCATTGCAATCTGACTTCTACCATTATACTGAAATTGCTTTTTTTAAAGCCAACAATGATCTCTTTTTTAAAAAATTTATTTAAGACAATGGGGTTAAGTCATTTGCCCAAAGTCATACAGCTAGGCAATTATTAAGTATCTGAAGGTCAGATTTGAACTCAGGTACTCCTGACTCCAGGGCCGGTGCTCTATCCACTGTACCACCAAGCTGTCCTTAACAATGATCTCTTAATTGCCAAATCTAAATTAGAAATTATTTTCATCTTAATATAATTTCTGCTATTGTTTATCAAACATTCTTACTGTATATATAATTCTCTCCTTAATTTCAGAGACATGATATTCTCTTGGTTCTCTCCTATCTTTCTCTTTTGTTTTTTTTAGATTTTTTCAAGGCAATGGGGTTAAGTGGCTTGCCCAAGGCCACATGGCTAGGTAATTATTAAGTGTCTGAGACCGGATTTGAACCCAGGTACTCCTGACTCCAAGGCCGGTGCTCTATCCACTGCACCACCTAGCCGCCCCTCTCCTATCTCTTTAACTGTTCTTTTTCTCTATTTTTTTTGTTATTTCCTAGTTCCTTTCCCTTCCTCTTAATATAGATATTTCCCAAGGGCTATTCTTATCTATATAGTCTCTTGTGATATTTTACTGCCATGACTTGAGGTACTTATCTTTATATTGATTTCATTATATTAATTATATATGAATTCATATTATATGTATGTGTGTGTGTGTGTGTGTGTGTGTGTGTGTGTGTGTGTTAAACTGAAGTTCTTCTGAGCTCCACACTTATATCTTCAAGTATCTATAGGCTGTCTTCAGCTTGATTCCCCATTTGCACCTCAACTCAATATGTTCAAACCTGAACCTAGTATAGGAAGAAAGGGACATTAGAGATCATCAGGTCCAACCTCCTCATTTTATATACATATGGAAATTGAGATCCATAGAGGTTAAGTGACTTTTTCAAGATTACACAGATTAAAAGTGGCACATCAGAGATATGAACTCAGGTTAGACTATTTTCCTCTGTAATCAGCCTTGCAAAAGGACTAGGGTAAGGTAAAACAATCATAAAAAAGTAGATTTACTTGTACAAGTTGCAATAAAATGGTGGCTAAATGTAAAGTTAGAGTAATATGTCAAGATACAGGACCTTCTTGTCTATGTTTTCATATCTTTATTAATTACTGTGTAAAATTCAGACTTCTTTGCTTGCCATTCAGGGTCCATTACATACATATTCCTTAATACCTTTCCAATCTTGTCTCATATTTCTCCCCTCTTTGTATTCTACAGCCCACCAAATTTTTGTTTTTTAGTGATAAAAAGGTTTATTTAAGTATTTCTTTTGTTAGCAGAAGATAAAGGAAATGAAGAGTAAAGGCAATTGAAAACTACTGATCCCTAAGCAATCTAAATAACCTAAGTAACCTAAGCCAACATGAGAGGATGGGCAGTAAGGAAAGTTTTGTAACATGAGAAATTACCTGGGTAATCACATTCCCCAAGAATGTGTTAGCTTCACCAGAAGACAAGCCATCAGGGTAAAAGCAGTAAGGATGTGTAAAAGGGGTGTAAGAAGTTATATAGGGGATCATACTCTCCCAGAATAGGCTGTCCTCCAAAGGAACACTAGCCTGACCTTCCAAACTGAACACCCTTTTGATGTTTCTTTGCCTTTATTGCCACTATTTCTTATGGCTAGGATTCTCTCCCTTATTCATTGCCAAGTAAATTATTTTTCATCCTTAAAAATTCATCTAAAATGCAATCTCTTTTAGAAAAACTTTCCTGATTTTGATTGGTAGCAGCATTATCCCTTAAATTTCATGTAGTCCTTGTTTTGTAACTTTCTTAATGCACTTATTGTACAAATTAGGAAATATAACATTGTATTATATAGTTTATATAATATTGTATAATATTTGTTTAGTTTGGTGTTTTATCTTTCTCTCAGACTGTAAGCTCCTTGGGGGAGGGACTATGTCTTATCTAGTTTTCTGCATAAAGTAAGTGCTTAATGAATTTATTTGCATTGTTGCATTTTGGTGTTATAAAGAAGTGATTTTGGGTGGATCTTTTGGTTTAAATTTTTTAGATTCCAATTTGTATTCCTTCTCTTTTCTCTCAGGAAAAGATTGCCATTCTCTTTTGACCTGCCTAATTTTTCCAGTATGGCAGTATGAGTATATAGGGCTTGGGTCAGGTGTGGCCAGCCTAAACCCCTAAAAACATTTTTTCTTCCCTGGAAGTCAATAACATAGACTTGCTCCCATTTCATAGAGAAAATATCATCTTAGTGGTAGAAAAATTATCACTAAGATGACTATTTTTCACCTCTTTGCTAGATCTCACACCAAAGCTGCTTAGACTTGCCTTTTCCTTAAGGAATAGTTCCTAATCTGTGCTCATCCCTTTGCTCTCACCTTTATTAGAATCCCTTATTCAAATCATATTTCTATATTGGGCATTTCATCTCATTTTCATTATCCTGTAAATGAAGGATACCTACTTTTCTACAACCTATTATCTTCAGTTTAATTAATGATAAAGTCAAACCCTTGAACATTATCACCGGTGTTATAGTATTAACAATTCAATTCAGTCCAAGCACTAGCTAGGTGCTGAGCATATATAAACAATAAACAAAAATAAAATAGTTCTGGCCTCAGGGGGCTTACATTCTACCATCAAGATGATGGGACTGCCTAACAGTACAGCAGAGAAATTTATCCTAATTGGGGCTCTCCTCTCTCAGTACTGACTCTTTGGGACCATCATTTTAGAATACGTTTCCCTTCACTCATGCCTGGTCTCTTTCCAAAATCCTCTTCTTTAATTGTTTCAATGCCCTCTAAACAAATCTCTTCTCAAGACCCTCTTTCCTCCCTCACAGGTGACTCCATCCCTCAAAATATCAACTTAGGAAGGCACCTAACTCTACTTCTCATTCATGCCTGGATTGTCTTCAGAATCTTCTTCCTTTTATTTGATTAACAAGTAAATCCACTTCCTACTTCTTTGTGTGCCATCTTTCCCAGATTGCTATATAAGCAGGGGCAAGGGGGTGTGCTGGTAAATGTTTAACAACCTGATTTCTGCAAGCAAGACAAACTTTAAGTTCAATATGAATGATCATTTTTGGCATTCTTTTTTAAGTCTAGATAATTAGCAGAAGGGAAGAGGAAGGAAATAATCATTTATTAAGTGCCTACACTGGGTCTAGAACTGGATTAAATACAAATATCTCATTTGAACTTCACAAATAACCATTACAACAGAAAAAAAATGGAAGTAAACAGAGGTTAATTGACTTGTCCAATGTCACATAGTATTGTCTGAATTTGAAATCAGGTCTTCTTGATTCTAGATCCAGTACTCAATTCACTTTGTCATCTACTTGTCCATTATAAGTAGACAAAAAAACAATAAATCACCCCTGGTGAGGACTGTTATGCTTGCTTGTAATTTGAAGCCCTGCAATTTAGCATAGTGTCTGAGTTATAGTAAACAGTTAAATTATCTTTTTTATATTTATCTTTTTCTCTATCTGATCCATTTGTCTAGGAAGAACGTATCCTTGCTTTCTATCTTCATTTTTTTTTAGCTCTACACTCTCCTCATATACTGCAGATTTTTTAGTCAATGGTTACTTAGAAAAGTTGGAGGCCAAACATGTTCAAGTGATGTGCAAACATGAGATTGACTGTATTTAGCCAAGGTTATATCTTAAGTATATTGGATAGGTGTTGCTCTCCTTCTATGACTTACATACCAGAGGATCTTAGAAATTGATGGAAATGCCAGTAGGTTCTTTCTGGTCCCTCAAGTGGCAAGTCATATAGTTTCCAAGCTGAGTTTCCCTCTTTACTCTCTATCTTTCAATATTATGATTATCTTTGTTCACTTGGATTTCACATACTCTAAACATATTTTCTACATATATTGACTCTTTTTATTGATCGTGTGAGGAACAACATGCCTTAGGTTTATAGTGAAAATATTTTATAACTATGCCATTTCTTTTGCTATTTGTTCAAATATGCTACTAGTTTTGAACTCTTTATGTCTTTGGAATGATAAAAAAATAGAGCCAAGGATTTGGAACTCATTAAAACTTTTAAGTAGATGTGAACACATAGAGTACTTTGAACCTGGGATAGCCTCATGTATTCCATCTGGATTCAAAGAACTTCATGCAAAAGTTACTGTGAAGATTAAAGATAAGAAATGTCTTTCTGTTCTGAACAATGGATCCCATATGTTAATTTTCATTCCAATCCATCTCTATTTGAGAAAGACCTTTGCAACCCATAAAAATGTCTAGAACTCTGTGGTTCAAGTGATTGAAATGCTTCATTCTTTGGGCACTTTGTTATTGTACTTAAAATTTGCTGAGGGTATTTTTCATGAACCTCATAGTTCTGGTATGCCAAGACGTGATGACATTCAATATGGAAGAAACTTGACTGCTCTCAAGTTATAAGCAGAATACTTTTTAATATCTGAAAATTCTGATAGTCCAAATGCTTTGTATAGAATCAAAATGGAGGTCTATGTCTATAGCAGTGCTTTTTATGATAAGAAATCAAAACAAAGTAAATACTCACCAAAAGGAAAATAGCTTAACACATTGTGGTGTATGAATATTCTTTCATGCTGTAAAAGTAATGAATGTGAAGAATTCAGAGAAGTATGGGAAATCTCATTTGAATTGATGCAAAAATCAATAAGGAGAACCAGGAAAACAGTATCCACAGTGACAACACAAAGGGCTGTAGAAATGTCACTGTTCTATTGGTGGAAGGAATTTCCCTCTGGGAGTCCCCCCCCACCAATGAAATAGGTACAGATTAAAATAATATACATGATATAGTTCATCTGCTTCCTATAGTTCTATTCTTTTCTAGTAATCAGTAATATTGGTTCTCCTCCCACTAATATGTTTTCTTTTACTTTTTCTAAGTGGCAGTAAGTGGGATCTGATCATCCTATATTTGAAAACAAATTTAGATATTTTTTTCCATCTAAATTTGTTGATGTTCAATTTTTTTCTCTACTTTGTGCCTTTACTCTTCCCCTAACTCCTTTGAACATTTATTTATGGGAGAAACATAAACAGTGTATTTGTGAATGGGAAGGGTGGGGAATTGAGTGACATTGGCATGGACATGGATGTCCTCTCTTTGTTGGTACAAACTATAGATGTGAGTACATTTACAACTACTGTTCATCAACTACCTGTTCATCAACTACCTTTGGTCAGTTGGTGTTTCTGAGGGATCGAAAACATATACTAAAAGTTGCCATGCTCCATGTACAGAATTTTTTTTAGATCTTCTCCTAAATTATCTAGATTATCTTCTAAAAGACTCTACTTTGTCCCTTTGACTCTTTAAGGTCCTTTTAGAAGGAAAACAGATGGTCTTAACACTTTTTTTGTATATGGAAATTTCCTTGCCTGGAAAAACAGGCTAGAGCTTAAAGGTCTTATTCATGAGATTTTATTGTATACTGATAATTCTAGAGCTGGAAAGGATCTTAAGAGTTTAACTCGACCAACTCCCTCATTTCAATAAAGAGGATACTGAGATCTGATCACAGACATGGTAAGAAAGAGAGAAAGGATTTTCTCTTAGGTCCTATGATTCCTGAAACAGTTCTCTTTCCACTATCCTTCACTGACTTTACTCCTCACTCTTGTAATGCTGTAATAGAATGTAATGCCTAGACCTCATATGATCACTGAAGCTTTGTATCTCTGGCATGCCATACTAAAAGTAAGACTACTAAAAAGAGAGTCAAGAAGTCAGAGAGGGAGGCGACATTCTTCTCTGCCCCTCTGTATGCAGAATGGAAACATGGGAAATTTAGTATTCAGAGGGAAAAGTAGTATAAGATGGTATTTAGGGTAGAGAGTATCTGCTCTGACTACACTTCACAATAACTGTCTGTGTTCAACCTAATGTAGAAGTGCCAGACTGAACATTAAAGGCTAATTTGCTCCCAGTAAGTAAGGCCAGTGTCTGCTATTATTGGATCATAGATTTAGGCAATAATGTGACTTTAGAGTTCATTGAGGCCAAATATCACTTTAGAGTCCAAACTGAGGCCTAGAGATAGGTGACATTTAAAAAATTTGAGACATAATTTCCAGGTAATTTAAATCATTTTATTTATAATGCCAGTATTATATAAATTATAATAAAAAATTAGTCATTTGTCTGTCTCTGTCAGACCAAAGACAATCATAGAGATGAGCTCATACTTATATGCTCATTGGAAGAAGTGGGTTCCCAAGTGTAGTAGTAATCAACTCTGTTTAAAATTAAGGAGAGAATGAATATTATGATGAGGGGCTGGATGTCATTTACTCCTCTGCTTTGGGCAATCTATTCAAAGAATTTATCCCCACCCAAACCTGATTAGAGCACAATGACTTCCCTATCTGTTTGGGGTCTGGATAGAATGGATGGTCAGCTCAACCTTCAGACAATGAGACCTTGCAATGAGGATAAGAGAAAAAAAGGAGGAAATCTTAATGTTCTCATATCATTGGTTATTAATAATAATTTCTCTTAGATATTAATAACTAATTTTATATAAAACTACATGCTAAGTGCTTTATAGTTATCTAATTTGGTCATCTCAACAACCCTGAGATAGAGGTACTGAGGCAAAGAAATGTTTAGTTTAGTTTAATATCTAGAAGTCACACAGCTAGTTAAAGTATCTGAGGCTAGCTTTGAATTTAGCTCTTCTTGACTCTGCTGTCTATTCACTGTACCACCTAGCTAAGTGACTTACCCAGGGTCACACAAGTAACAAATACCTGAGTTGGAATCTGAACTCAGCTCTTCCAGAGTGCCAAGTCAACTCTCTAGCCATTCCACTAAAACAAATTTGAAGAATGGATGGTAATACTATAGTGGAAATGGGGCTGCTGTCACTTCTGGTCCTAGAGTGGTGGCCACTGTTATATGAATAGATTGCACATTTCTGTGACATTGTCTTGGTGTAGTTATAGCCCACAATTCACACAACTGCTCTCCACTCCTGAGAGCATCTTGGGGAAAGGGGGCTGAGATTGTTTCAAACATTTAACAATGTTTCTAGAGAGATATGTAGTAGAGCCTCCTACTGGTATTTTCCTTTAAATAATAAAACTTAGACTGTACATGAATTACCTTGTTGTCATAGACACCTCATCCCCATTAATAGACATTTCCTTCCTTACCCACCTATTGAATAGCACAGCTATAATATACAATATTTCTGAGAGGGAGAAACAGAAATAAATGCCAAGATTTCCCATGATACCAATACATTGCCCATGATATTAATACTAATACTAATACCAAACCACACTCCTCCCCAAAAGAAAAATCTATTCAAAGACAACAAGATTGTGGTCAATTGTGTATCACTTTCCCCTAGTCACTGTCCTGCCTCACAGAGTCCTAGCTAAGTGCTCCATCCATCAGTTCAATTACTCCCAATATAGTTGGTCAGTAGGCTCCATTGGATTTCATTACTTATAGTGTAGCAGCAGTCTCACAATGGTAAGATTACTGGCTTCAGAGGAAAGAACTTAGATTTAAATCCTGCCTCTACTTTGTGACCTTGGATAAATCACAACTACCCAGGGTCTCAGTTTCCTCATCTGTAAAATGAGAAAGGTGGACTAGTTTCCAAGTTCCTTCCACCTCTACATCTATGAGCCTGTTACAAGTTTTGTTTAACTATGTGAGCCATAAATGTGTATTTGATACTTTTGTTTTAGACTGTTAGATATGTGATTCTGTGTTTTGAGGGAAGTCGACTTGAGGAATATAGATTTGCAAGTTGTCTGCATTGGGAAGCTATTTGGAAAGCCATAGCTGTAAATGGAATTGCTAAGGTAGAAAGAGGAAAATAGAGTTAAGGACAAACCCTTGAAGAATACCACCATAGGGACCAGAAAAGATAAAGGGGAGCCATTGGAGGGAGATAAAGAATGAAGTTATAAAATTCAGAATGTCCTCAGAGTGCAAGATGAACCAAAGGAAAGGAGAGTGTGCATAATGTAAATCAACTGTCATATACCTCAGGGAAGTAAAGAAGTCCAAGAAAGAGAAAAAGTCATTGAATGATTTGTTGATAAGACAATCACTGGTAATATTGTCTGTATAGGTTTTGGCCCCTTGTGTTTCTCTGAGTTTTATCATTTAACTCTGCTGCCTTCCTGAAAGTTTTGTTCAGGGCTAAATACCACTCTTCCTTTCACCCTGTCCTCTAAGCCAAAGCCTGTAGAAAGCATACTTAACTATGCAGGAGAAACTCATGTCTGTTAGTCAGCACAGGAGAGCCTCTAAAGTTCTCTGAGCAGTGTTTATATTGTGCCCTTTGACAACTTAGTCTAATTGAAAAAACCTTCATGCTGGGAGGTCCTTGACCTGGGTTATGCCCCTACTTCTATCACTGATTTGTTTCCTAAACTTTCACTGTTCTTGTACTACTAATCACCAAGCTTGAATAACTTTCACCTCTGCCAGCCAGGAAATTTCTGAGTAGGTTTCCTACAGATTTATATTATCTAAACTCAATGGGGTCCTCATTGGTTACCATATGATTCTTTTATTTGTCCTTTATCAGCCTAAAGTTACATAATAAATTTAAAACTGAGTTGGGAATTTGAACCCAAGTTTGTTCTCTTATTAGGTCTTATCCCTCTTTCCCCTCTTTGCAGATAAAGATGTGGTCTTTGGTCCTTATTCAATCAGGATCTCTTGTCTCCTGAATCCTTGCTCCATCAATTGTTCTTTCCCTTTCCTTTGTCTATGTTCCTTTTGTCTATAAACTTGGAGTGTGGTATTTGTTGAAGAGCAATATTAGGCATCCTTCATCTTTTTTTTTTTTAATTTAAGGTATTGCAGTTAAGAGTGACTTGCCCTAGGTCACACAACTAGTCATTTATTAAGTGTCTGAAGTCAGATTTGAACTCAATTCCTCCTGACTCCAGGGCTGGTGCACTACTTACTATGACAACTAGCTGTTCCCATCCTTAATCTTTTTTTTTTTTTTTTTTTTTTTTTTTTTTTAGGTTTTTACAAGGCAAATGGGGTTAAGTGGCTTGCCCAAGGCCACACAGCTAGGTAATTATTAAGTGTCTAAGGCTGGATTTGAACTCAGGTACTCCTGACTCCAAGGCCGGTGCTCTCTATCCACTGAGCCACCTAGTGCCCTCCCATCCTTAATCTTTAAGAAAACAAACAAGCAAACAAAAAAACTTTTTCTTACCTTTACTACTAAACTATTGACTTCTCTTTCTCCTGTGTTCCACTCCAGATCTTTTCCAAGAAAACTCCAATGAAAAGTTGGTCATGATTAAAACAACTGAACAATAGCAAACTTTCTGTGTCATAATCCATTTCATACTCTAGTGAAACCTAAGAACCCCTTTTCAGAATATGGTGTTTAAATACAAATAATAAAAAAAATCCAAAGGAAAATAATTATGTTGAATTAAAGTTATACTGTTCTCTATTCAAGTTCATTGAACTTCTGAAAGGACTTTGTGGAACTCCAGGTGAAGTCATTCTGTCCTAGAATATGTGATCTATGCTCATTGTCTTTATCTTTTTTATTTTTAATTTTTAGTCACATCACAGACTCATGCATTCAGATCTACTCCCAACTCTACTGAATCTGCCCTTTCTAGGATCATAATTGAACTCCTCATTGCTACTATGTCTCTAACTCTTGTTCTCTTCATTCTTGTTCGTTCTCATTCTCATTCTCATTCTCATTCTCATTCTCATTCTCATTCTCATTCTCATTCTCATTCTCATTCTCATTCTCATTCTCATTCTCATTCTCATTCTCATTCTCATTCTCATTCTCATTCTCCTCATTCTCATTCTCTCTCTCTCTCTCTCTCTCTCTCCCTACCCACCCCCTACACATTTTTAAGAAAATTTCTTGCAAGAATGATCTACTTGGCTCTTTTCTTTCCATTCTCTTTTTAATTTCCAGGTTCAGGTTTTTGACTATTACTGAACTGAAACTTCACTCTCCAGAGTTATTAGTGAACTCTTACTTGACAAATAAATATAATGGCCTCTTCTTAATCAATGTCCTTCTTGATTTCTTTAGCATTTGATACTGTTTATCTCCCTTTCCTCTTAGATATTTTCTCCTTTTTGGTTTT